>NW_019170496.1:38861-93128 GCF_001890805.1 Aspergillus glaucus CBS 516.65 | reverse complement strand
TAGGTACTATTCTTGGGAGGGTGGGGTTGTTGTTCTCTTTCTTCAGCAGGGTGTCCATCTGCCAGGTTCTTGCTGAAATTGAGAACTAGTGTCCTGATGTCTCTGCCTAGGGAGGCCGCTCCTTCCAAACCCTTCTCTTCCCAATTGGCAATCTTCTGGCTGATCCCTGAGACAAGTTCAAGGACTTCATCACCTGTGGACTTGATCTGTGCTGTGCGCGATGTCACTGCAGCAGTGATATGGTTGTGGAGTTCGAGGCTCAGTTGGCTCTGGGGGGGGTCATGGGTGGGGGATGCCGGGGGGGTGTCCTGCGCTGGCAGTGGGCCCGTGTATTGGTTCTCAGGGGCTAGGCTAGGAAAGTGTTGAGCCTGCTGTGGTGTCTCTGGTCCTATCTGTACTGGTTGATGGGCGGGGTCGAGGGGAGGCACGGTCGGGGTCTCATGGGCCTCTGAGGCCTCGCGCATGATGGCGTCCGCCACTCCATTGGGCAGGTTGGGTCCTTTTTCCTTTCGCAGTTTAGTAGAGCGCAGGCGATAATGCGCCTGGGTAGCGGGGGCAATTCTTTTCTTGATGCCCGTGGTGCTCATTGTGTTATGGAAGCGATATGGAGGCGATAAGAGATGATTTTTCCCCGATTGAGTCACCTGACCAAACCACGCCCTACGGCCCTACGCTTTTTGCTTTTATGAGAGAAATAGCAGAAGAGATTTTACCTGTTCGCTGGTTAATACTATTATATGCACTGAGGTAGTCTGTTTTACGAAAGCTGTGGACAGAAATGCACGATCCGACTCCATTAGACTACTGAGACATGCAGGAACGGGAATGCAAAAACTTATACTTCTTTTTCTCTTTTCTATAGGAATAAAACCAATTACTGGCAGAAATCTTTAACTAAACTAGTAAGAACGTCTGTTACCTGCTTAATGCTTTCTACATCAACCCACTCCTCCTTCGCATGGAGACCCTCGCCAGAAGGACCAAAGACAATGGCCGGCGTACCAGCCTGCGTGAGCAACGCCGCATCACACCAGATCGCCGCGCCCTCGATCGAAGGCGAATGTCCTAACGACTTCTTCGCAAGATCAACCGTCTTCTGGACCAAAGGGTGATCAGATGGGATTTTCTGAGTGGGACGAGAAATGGTGACCCGGGGTTCTTCGTATTTGAATTCCGGTGTTTCTTTCGCGATGTTCGCAAGAAGGGTTTGCATGTCCCGGAGGATAGATTCGTCTGTCTGGCCTGGTATAGTACGGAATTCCACCGTGATTGTGCACTTTGCTGGATAAGACGATGGTTCTTCACCACCCTTGATTAGACCGCAGTGAAGAGATGCCGGGCCAAGTACATCATCTACAGGAAGTTGGCGTTGGTAATTCTCTAGAACAGTCAAGAAACGACCGGCCAAGAGGATCGAATCGACTCCAGTCGCAGGGTTTGAACCATGGCCAGCAACACCGATAATATCAATCTCCACCCAGAGGAATCCTTTGTGGGCAGGGACGATCGCGCACATCGTTGGTTCAGGAATGATTGCACCATCTGTTTTCCATCCAGCCTCCATCAGGTCGCGAGTTCCCTGGGAAGCGTCTTCTTCGTCGGACACGGCAGCAAGGATCACATCGCCACGAAGAGTACAGCTACTCGTCTTAATAGCAACTAAGGTTGATAAAGCTGCAGCTAGCCCACTTTTCATATCCAAGCTACCGCGGCCAAATACAGTGGGGCGACCATTCTTCTCAGTCAAGTGACCAGACAGAGGTTCATGGTCGTAGCTGGCCAGACTAACAGTGTCCACATGGCCGTTGAGCATCAGCGATTTACCGCCACCGCTACCACGAAGGACACCGACGACAGAAGGACGTCCGAAGACAGTTTCAATACGGTGAGTCTCAATACCGCGATGCGCAAGCCATGCTGAGATATAATCAACTATTCCTGCCTCGCCAGCACCATTTGCAGCGGAAAGAGTCACATTCGAAGAATCAATTCGGGTTAATTCTTGGGTGAGAAATATGGGATCATCAATGGATACATCGTGAGGAATCGGGTATGGTCGAGAGCCTTCAGTGCTTAACAAAACCACGACTGACTCACTGTCCAGAATACGTGAGCCTTCCCTTGATTCCGCGATTCGCCTCAATGCTGCAAGGCTTGCACTTCCACAAGGGCCTGCTGTAACGCTTTCAGACGCCAAGTGTTGCGCAGCACAGTGACTCTCGTAACAGGACACAGTGACGCTTGCATCTACATGCCGACGCAGGTCGTTCCACGCGACGGGTGTAACAGTACCGCAGTTCAAGCCATCCATGATCGTTGGTGTAGTTTCGACTGGCGTCATCTTGTCCGCCTTGAGACTTTGGTATAGACATGCCGCTGTGTCTGGCTCCACTGTAACCACCTTCGGGCCCTCAGAACGAGCCTTGAAGTGCTTGACAACAGCATGCGCCAACGACCCCACGCCGACGGGTGTAACCACAGTGGTGCTCTGAAGACCCATGTCGGCCAACTGTGAGTCGATCTCGGTCATCATGGTCGAATATCCGTCGACGATCCATGCCGGGATCTCCTCGTAGCCGTCAAACGATGTGTCTTGCACCAATAGCCCACCATCCACAGTCCGGGATGCTTTGGCGGCTGTCTGCACTGCGCAATCATAGTCCGCTTGCACGACATGGACAGTGGCGCCTTCACCGCTGATTAGGGCTTGGGTGTGAGTATCCATCGTACGTGGTACATAAATTTCGCATTTTATGGATAGCAGTTTCGCAATATATGCGACAGCCCGACCATGGTTTCCGTCTGTCGCTGCGATAACAACGAGCGGGTCCGACATCGCCCTAATTCTCTCGCTCAATTCGGCCCATGATATAGTCGGCGAGAGCCCAAGGCGAGCCGTCAACGCGCGATATAGACCCCAAGACGCGCCGAGGACTTTGAATGAGGAAAGTCCAAATCGGTTGCTCTCGTTCTTGGCAAGCACGGCGCGAACACCAAGTTCTGTCGCCAGCTTAGGGATCAAGATCAGAGGAGTAGGTGAGTATCCGGGGAGCTGTTGGTGTAGTTTTATCGCATCGTTATGCGAGCTCGGACGAGGGTAATCAGCAGCAGTGCTGTCATAATTATTGAAAAAGACAGGCCTTCGCGCTTCGGGCATTGTTGGCTTCAGTTTTCAAAATAAAACAAAGCAATTTTACATTCGGAAGTAATGTATTGTTTCTTTGACAGCGATATATCTGTGTCGGCTATCCACGCCCTCTGACAACATCACATGCCCTCTGGGGACGTCTCCAACGCTGAGCACGAGGCTAGCATGGACTCTTGAACCTAGCCCTTGTGCTGCTTATCTATTGACCCACCTTTCTATTAATCGATCTTGTTCCGAAAAGTAGCATTGTGTTCTGGATTTCTTGAACCCCGCGATATGGACCGATGTAACGGGGAATTGATATGTACCCGAAGCCCGCCTGTATAGAAACTAATACGGATTGGAAAGCATCAGTATCTGCCAACGGTCAGAATATATAGTCATATAGCTTTTCTGCGAAGAGTATTCTGTCTAGTATCGTAAAAGACTTGAGAACATTGAGGACATTATCTGGAATAGTAGGCGGTGAAGAAAGCGGTCACTCATTTGTCTGTCCTATAGACGCCCGTGATGATGCCGCGACGACATTCTGTTTCCATAGCATAAGCGGCACCTTTTGTGTTATTCCATCGATTTTAATTCAGTCTCGGCAGATTGAGGGAATACATTCCACTTGTTGTAGCAGTCGCCTTGCATTGATAAACCAGCTGTCATGGCCACCTGGGCATATCCACCAATACCCCCGGAGCAGCTGGAGCATGAGGCAGATCGCGCATTGGTAAGTTAGGGCCTATTGTCTGCCCATGTGCTAGGACAGCTTGTTAATTGAGATTTCTGGCCTAGGAAAGAGAACTAGAATGGCTCCTGCGCTCCTTACAAGACTCGCTCGCTTCCTTGAAAGAAGGTCTCCGTGACTGCGCTGCACTGCTAGCTCCAAAAGAACCGGGTTCAACATTGGTCCTGTCATCGCTACGGTCTGAAAACGTAAAAGGCTTCGTGACGAGAATCGGGACAAAGATTGTGAAAGGGGTATGTCTTCATGCGGATTACATTCCTCTGGCGCTTGTGCATCGGTCTCCGTGTTTCGTACATGAATGACTATTCACCCCAGTGCAAACCGTGGAGCAAGGTTACTAAAAGAGGGTCGTATTAGGATATCCAACTTCGCTTAAACTCCCTTCCCTCATCCCGTGGCGCGGCAGGTACACGGCTATGTCTGTCGACTTCCCCCACCGCCCCAGAACTCGTGCTCGACCAAATGGTTGCTGTTAGGAATTCGGTCAACCAGTGCCTCGATATAGTCGACGTTAGCACCTGGACTGGTGACCCGTTGAATGCTACTTTCATCTACAGTCAATTGCACCTTTTGCATGAGACTATCACGGAAGCGCGGCAGATGCTGAAAGGTGAAGACGATGTCAAGAGCAAGTGGTGGAAGACAAGTGCGGATGAGAACGTGAGTGTCTAATCAATCAATCTTCGCTTGTCAGCGATAACTGATCTGGTTGGTATAGATGTTCGATCCACCATTACCGCCCTACCTCTCGTTCCACCTCTCTATTGCCGACTCAGCTCTTCTTCTATGCCTAAGAACTTTGGAAACTACTGCAACTGCGCATGCGCCAACGGCCTTTGCTTCTGACATTTCGTTAACTGGGTTTAACATACGAGACCGACTCTTCGGGGCTAGGCAACGCCCTCACGACGAGGCAAACGACCTGTTTACATGGAAGGGCGAGGAAGTGAGGGTCAAAGAAAAGATTCGCGTAGAGAGCCAAGACCCCAGTCTGATGGCTGTGATGGCCAAGTTGACTGCGCTTGAACATGAAGTGATGAAATGGACTTCTGCCCTGGAGGTGCTTATGGGAAACGACGACACGGAAAGCGAGACATAGCTTTTCTCCACCTCGAACATCATTGAATATGAGCAGAACATAGTATAGAGCATAGCATATCAACATATCAGCATTGTAGATCTATGTCGCCCCAGAAAGCATCTGATTGGTAGCCCAAGATCCATAGAGCTTAGATAAGATATCAAAAAACTCAACAGCCAATGAAAGGTCGGGAATTTCCGATAGGCGCATGTCTTGTCCAACATTTTTTCAAGTGGCAATCCGATTCTTCTTACTTGTCCGCTCGTTTTCCTTTGATTTTGGCGTTTGTGGAAGGGGTTTAGCATGCTTTCAAGATATCCAGCTACCAGGGCCAGCCGGTCGTGCTCGCGCGGTTTCCGATCTGTCGCCAATTCTCCGCGACAACTCCGCCGCGGAACAGCAAGCTTCATAAACCACAAGTCTTCCGCTCGACAGACATTATCGTCGACTACATCCTCGAACCCTTCCGTACCTCGTTTCGAACAATGGCAAGCTGGAAAGAGGCTAGCGTCAACCGCAGCAGCTGCAGCGCCCGAAGAACCTACAGCGCCCGAAGAATCTACGGAGACGCCCCGTCACGAAAATCGCAAAGATGAGATATACGGCTTGATCGACAAAATCAATGAGACAGATGGGGAGCTGGCTGAGCTCATGGAGGATTTGGGTGTTCCGGATGAATATTCTGGAGCTCTCAGTGTCGACGGTCCGGAATTAGACAATGCATTCAGTCAAACTGTCGGCCATCGAAACGAACAAGCGCTGGAATCGCGAGTCCGGACGGCGAAACAACAATTTGGTGATGAATTACCGGATGATTACCTGAACGCTACGGAGCTGAGACTGTACACACAACTGTATGGCGAGCCAATTATTCGAGCGGAACAGTTGGAAGTCGAACAGGAAGTCGATGAGGAGGAGCCCGATAGACTTTATCGTGAGGACGGGGAGGGTAGATGGGAGGAAATTGAAGTCGAGCCGGAAGAAGAATCAGGCGAGCCCGAGGTGGTCTACGATATGGAAGTTGGTCCGCCAGTGAAGGAGACCATTTCAATGCAGCGTACGAGGGAGGTGGCCGAGCAGCTTGGTGGAGAGATCATGCTGGAGGAATTAAAAGACGAGGCAGCGGATTCTACGCCGCGTCTGCACCCTCTGACAACCGAAGGGAAATTTGCGACACATCCCAAAACCGTGAATATGCCAAAGGACAGCATGACTATCCCCATCACTGCTGTCCTTTCCAACTACGCCAACAGACACGTTGCGGAAGTTGCGCATCGCGTTTTTGGTGGGAGGTTGCTCCCTCATTCTACGACAACGCCCCCTCCGCGCGCACAGATTCCCCAGCTTCCGATCCCTCTGCAGGCTTCTCAGCGTCACATGGGTGAGATGGAGGCAAACGCATACATCGCCGCTCTTTATCCTGGGATTTACGCATCTGCGCTGAGCACCTTGGTGGAGACTCGCAAGCGCCTGGGAACGGATTGGATACGCCGACTGATGACACAGGACGGTGGCCCGAATGTGCTCGATGCGGGTGGTGGAGGTGCTGGTATCTTAGCTTGGAGAGACATTCTCCGTGCTGAATGGGACGCCATGTACCCTGATCGCTCGAACACAGAGTCTGTCCTTATGGGTAGGTCAACTGTGATCGCTGGATCCGAATCCCTCCAGGCGCGTGCGAGTTTGATGCTGGAAGATACGACTTTCCTCCCTCGACTTCCGGACTATATCCATGCGCGTGAGAAGCCGACTTTGGATGATGAGAGAACCCCAAGGCGGAAGCAGTACGATATCATCATCGCACCTCACACTTTGATGGAAATCGATGAGGAATATTTGCGGAAGCAACACGTTGAGAACCTGTGGGCTCTCCTCAACCCCAACGGTGGCGTACTGATCCTCCTCGAAAAGGGCCGCCAAAAAGGCTTCGAGGCTATCGCCGGTGCCCGCGAAATGCTTCTTAGCCGCTACATCTCTAGCCCCGGGTCTACAGAGTATGATAACACGCTAGACTCCCCCAACGACAGCACCACAGTGCGAAAAGAAACCGGAATGGTTGTTGCCCCTTGCACAAATCACGAAAAGTGCCCGATGTACAACGGCCCGGGCAACAAGGGCCGTAAGGACTACTGCCACTTCGAGCAACGATACATCCGACCACCCTTCCTGCAGCGCATCATAGGAGCCAGAGACCGCAACCACGAAGACGTCCAATTCAGCTACCTCGCCGTGCAGCGTGGTAAGGACATGCGCCAGAGAGACGGGATTGTCCAGGGTCCTCAGGCTGCGGAGGCCGCTTTTGCTGGCTACGAGCACCTCTACGACATGACTGCCGAAGAGGGCCTTCCCGAAGAGGGCTTCGAAGGTCCCAAAACCGATGCTGAAGCTTCATCCGCGCCGCAGGACGCGAATGCTCCCGCGACTGAGCAAACCTCGACAGAACCAACAGAACCCTTCCACACCCTCTCCCTCCCTCGCGTCGTCTACCCACCCCTCAAACGCCGCGGCCACGTCGTCTTCGACTTCTGCACACCAGCAGGCCAAATCGAGCGCTGGACCGTCCCCCGCTCATTCAGCCGCCAAGCATACAAAGACGCGCGCAAAGCCCGCTGGGGCGACCTCTGGGCCCTAGGCGCAAAGACACGAATCCCCCGGAAAGTTGTTATGGGCGATAAGCACGGTGACGGAAAGAAGGAGCGGTTAGCGAAGCGCGCTGCTGCGAAGGAAGCGATGCGCGATGAAGAGGAAGGATTTGATGAGGATGAGGACCCGGAGGAGGGTTCGAAGAAATTGCCGGATTTGCCGATTCCAACTAAGAAGAAGGGAATAACTGTGCCTAGTTGGAAGAAGCATGCGGATAAGAAGACGTTGAGACAGGCTTCGAAGAAGCGTTCTATTGTTCAGTTGGCGGATGATAACTGGCAGTGATCTACTTGGCAATAATGGTTTGATGGTTTGGGAATGGTAAATGATGATTTACGAGCAGTTTGGCGCATTGTGATGGGGTTATCAGCATACCGGACTTAGCATTGGGTTTGTATATTATATGTAAGATACGTCGATTCTGTTGGGATAAAAGTACACTGTAAATAGAGATCTTCGCTCAGATGGCAATCCCATTTTCATTTGGATCATGTATTTAGGAAATCGTATTTATAACCTCGTAAGACATCTCTTCAGGATGTGGCACCGTGGGGACGAGCTCTTGTCGAGCACCTACGCAAACCGTCCTGTCAATATAGTATACGGTGGTCCTCCCATAGGTGTCGTCGATTGGGAAGGTCTCTGTCCCTCCTCTTGTCAGACTAATGATCTCCAAGGAAGCCGCTGTTATCCGGACGGCCGTAGACACCAGCTTCTAACCGGTAACGACCGAGCAAGACAAACGAGGTAACAGTGCCGTGTGACTTCAAGCCCGGGTCGCAATATGATTCATCGCATCGGCGGTGTTTCAAAACAGAAAATTGAGCAATACGCTCAAGCGTACGTAGGTGGCTCAATGCGGCGCAGCCATACTCTTCCTCAGCTGCCGCTCCCGCTGCCTCCCCTGCAACTCCAATCGCTCAACAGCATACTGCAAACGTTCCTTTTTCTGGATCAACCGCCTCAACTCAGTAGCCTTTGCGGCATTTCCTTGTCGACTGCGAAGGGCGTTGCTCTGACTGCGACTTGTCGAGGACTGGCGGGGTTCATCGGATAGTCTTCCTTCTTGGAGTTCGCATTTGGCTCGTAGACCCTGTTCGCGACGGGAGAGCTTTTCGACGTGGTTGGAGGCGAGGGATAGTAGGTGGGCGATGCTGGGGGTGATTTCGTCGAGGAGGGATTGTTGGGCTTCGCGGAGGGTGGGTTCTGGGAGGAGTTCGAAGTGCTGTTGTTGAAACGGTGTTAGGCAATGTTTCAAATGCGCAGACTGTTCTGAAGACTCACTCGTGTGCTTTGCAGGACTTTGCAGAGTCGGGGAAAGTCGTTTACACCGGAGTCCAATGTATTAATGGAGGAATCGAGAAGCTGGAGGGAAGATTGGAGGGAGGAAACGGACGAGGCGAGAGCCGCAGGAGCAGTCATAGCGATATTTATAGAGAATAATTCCAGTATTAGAGGGTTTATAGATACAAGTCTCGACTTGACGCCATTGTTGTTGTTTACAGCGGCGGCAGAGGGGCTCGCTTAAAGCGGCATGAGGCGGTGAGGCTAAAGCGGCGCGGGTCGGACCTCCGGACAAACTTCGTCGCTCTTCGTCCAACCGTCCTCTTAGCCGCATCATAAACGTCCCTCCTCAAGACAAAACAAGACAGGACATTGTCTCGAATTAAATCCTCTGTCACCATGTCTCTCCTTGGAAAGAAGTTCCCGGCGCCTATCGGTAAGTTATTCGGGTCCCTTTTCCCCTCCGCGCCTGTACGCTGCGTTCCGATAGGAGTTAGAGTTAGAGACTGACTGCTTTGTGCCCATTTATAGCCAAGCCTATGGCTCCCTTCTTCGCTGCCGGTATGTTTTGATCGATTACTCGTCGTTACTTGAATTGGATCGCCATTGGAGATATCGGAAGGGAATGTTGGATATACTGTTCAATGGGAGCGAGCATCTGCGGGGACATGCGGTTCTAACATGCGGGTTACAGGTGTCGTCATCCTCTACGGCATTAACTCTCTCGCCAACACTCTGTCGCAGAGTGAGTGACCCCAATTCGACACCGTCTTCTTTCGTTCAAGCTCTCCGGAGTCCTTCCCGTGACTGGTCGAAGGAGACGGTTGAAGATGTGACCATCGCTAACTCTCTAAACAGCCGACGAGTTCAAGAACGACCCCCGCAACCCCAACGCCGGCAAGAAGCACTAAATTAGTCGACTCGGTGATACCTTTATGGTGGAGGAATGAAAATGGTTGTGGGTGGCTTGATGCCCGGATTGCTGTTTCGCGTTTGTCTACATATTGTGGACAGTTACTCTGTACAAGCATATAGATAGTCCTGTCATGGACATGTTGATGAATTGACATTGTACCACTGCCGTTTTCTATGCCGTTCAGTTTCTTTGCCTTGTGCGACACTTGATTTCATGTGGGGGACCTCGGTAATGCTCGAGATTGTGCGCCTTGACGATAGCCTATACGCAAGGTCAAGCATGAATGCTCTAATCTGAATATTTTCGTTTAAGATTCCCGCTCATAAAAAGGTTCTAGTCGCCATTGTGACTTAATGACGAGATCCGCAATAGCCGATAACGGAGCACTGGCGTTTCATGGACCCGGCCACAGCAACTATGAACAACCAAGTCTACAACCATTTTAGCAGCAACTCCAAGCATATCGCCTTTGCAGATCACATATATGCTGGCAAACTCGAATAAGGCTATGTCTACATAATGGCAGAAACTTGCCGCCTGCACATAAGCACATAAGCACACAAGCGCATCTCTGCCGTGTCAGCACACGTCACGTTTGTTTCCTATTGTATCTTCAGAAACTGTAAGCTGGAGGCTTGAGAACTGCATCCTTCAAGATGCTTGTGGGCCCCCCCTAACACGTATTGTAATAAAGAAATCAAAGCAAATAGCGACATTGGCGGACCGGGAGTGAGTATACAATATTCAATTTTGATGGACTTAGTCTGTAATATCTGCTAACTGCATAGGTCATGGCTTCCTTTCTGATAATGTCGTGGCTTACTGTATTTCTCGCATTTTCTCCAGCACTCCATGAAGCGCAGAACGTGGTATATCAATGGCAATCTCGCGGGAATCCTACACAATGGCAATCCTTGAACGGGCAAATTGGGGCAGCGGCTACCCCGTCCAGCATCGGATCGATTTCAAATGAAAGTCTTATTCCAGACCTCTGAGCAGCACATTACGAACACAGAACCAGGAATTGTCCAGAAGATCGAGGCACTTTTCGGACCCTTGTGTGACCTCCAGGCAGTGTCAGGCGTCGCTATCATGATTGCCGGTTTCGCTCAATGGCATACAATAACGTTCTACCACGAACAGTTGGTCATGTATTACTGGTGGTTGACGTTGAACTCTTTCTGGGTCGCACGCATCCACTATATGAACCTTGACTCGACCGGCGAACCGTGGCTACTACGTGTTAGACGTTTCTCTGTCCTGTTCAGCTGCATCCTTGCCATTATTTGGCAGATCCGCATTTTTTACCGTGAATCAAACTACTGGAATGATATTGACGGCCCTTGTTATCGCTTCCTAGATGGAACGTCGGTATGGCCTTGGGTGGGAGGACTAATCTTGTTTTCCGTGGCTCTTTCATCTTCTTTATTTGAGAAGACCAGATTTATTAACAACCGTTACATTTACTACACAGAAAAAGCCCGAGACAGATCTTGACATGGTTAGAGAACTCCAGACAAAGATGCAAAGGCGAAAGACAAAGATATGAAGGTGCAATGCAAAGATACAAAGGTCCAGGGAATACCCAGGTTGTGTTGCTTCCTGTGCCTAAGCGGCAAGGTGTTTTCCATAAAGCCTGGATACATGTTGAGGTCGCAATCGCGGCTCTGAGTGTTGTGATTTATTGGTTTCTGCTACAATGGTTGGCTACATGGTCCTACGGTGATGGCTTCATTCCGTTTACCTGGTTCATATATGTCGGCCTCAACGTATGGTATACCTTGGATGTGGTGTCTCTTTGGGCTTGGAATAAGCCGCTGATTAGTGCGGAGGAGCAAGGCTGGGGTTTTGGCCAGGTTCTTCCCCTTGTCTTGATACTCTCAATCGGTATCAACGCACTGGACATCTTTCGAGGTGAACGCCTCGAACACTTGACTCGGACTGCGGAGGTAGATGAGACTGGTAATTAGCACAATTGGCATCGGCAGTACATATTCATTACTTGCAAAGTGGGCCACAGTTGTAAAATGGAGGACTTCTGCTATTCTATTGTACAGTGTAGTGCTCCGTACTCCGGTACATGTACCCGCCCTAGTCCCAATTAGGAAGGCGACTTGGCTCCGCCGGCCAAACTTCGCTAACTCCGTTTCGCCTTTGCGCCGACAACTTCAACGCACGACGAACACCACACCATCATGTCGCAATTCAGAGCAAAGAGACTGGATCTCGGCGGTTTTATCAACGCCCGTGTGGTCCGCGACCACACTAAGCGCAAGGTGTACGAGCAGTACGAGCCCGAGCGGTATGGCCCCCACGATACCACCCCGGATTCGCAGCGTTATTTTGGAAATACTTGGGATTGAAGACTGACTATTGTCTTTGTGAATATAGTCAAGCCCTCCGCTACATAATCCGCAACACCACTCTCCCCCAGCGTGCCCGTGCCCAGGCCCAGCTCCAGCTCTCTCAGATGCACGCCTACACGCGGCCGACGCAAATCAAGAATCGATGTGTGGCAGGTGGGATTGCTAGGAGTATTTTCCGAGACTTCAGAATTGCTAGAGTGAGTGTTCCTTGCTCAAAGACTGCCTGCGATGGCGGCCTCTGGCCTTTGGGACTTTGAGAACGGCTGAACTAACGCCCTGGGTTTTATAGTACCAATTCCGTCAACAAGCACTGGCTGGTGAGCTTCCGGGTGTGAAGAAGGCGAGTTGGTAAAGGGGAATACATTGGTTGTTATATTATGATGGTGATCGGGCAATACGATTTGGATCGACCGATTTCGCACAAAAGGCGTTTTTAAATCCGTTTATACCTTATGAGAAGTGTACAATAGGTTATGAATATTGATGGGATTACAATGGATTCTCGAGATCTTCTATTTTCTGGCCTGTGTCGGAAAAGCGTACGTCTGATAGAAGCCGACTCGCATACTGGGAACAAACAGATTGCAGAATATGGATATTCTAGCAAACAAACTGCTTTCACCTATCAACTTCACTACCCATAAAAAGCTGATAGATTCAATTGATATTCACTACTGGCAGTGTGTTGCCGCAAATTTGCAACTTCGTCTTTTCTCTTTCTTTGTTTTCGTCCGCCTCTTCCTTCTCTCCATATCTCCAACTTCCTCATCCATCTCTACATCTTCCCACTTCTCTAAATCCCAAGAACAGCAGACAGAAACAACACCAGGTGCCTTCAGAGCAAAATGTTCGTCTTTCGTCCCAAGGACCTCCCTCCTGACCCGGTCTATCCTGCCGATCTCAAGGAACTAGGGTAAGCGCCTCTTTCTTTCTTGACGGAACAAACGAACTCTGATAGAGTATAGATACTTCATCACCGACAACGACCAGATCAAAAAGATCTCAGACCCAGAGCAAGGATTCCAGTTCAAAATCAACCGCAACTCTCGCTGGAATGACGCCCAACGAGAAGCCATGAACGGTGAGCCCTTCCCTCTCCTTCCCTCCTTCCCTTTAATAGAAGAATAAGCCAACGTCCACAGCCTGCATCCGCACCATCGTCCACTCTCGTCTCCGCGACCAGGGCATGACAACCCTCCGTCTCCCCCTAACCGCAAGCCCCAAAGAACCACACGTCCCGATCTTCGTCTCATCCAACCTCTCCACCGCGAAACGCATCATCGTCGTCTTCGGAGAACCCATCCAAGACATCGGCATCTGGGCCTACCGAAGTGTCGGCATGCAAGGTATCAACGCCGGCTCAGCAGTCTCGCTGGCGCAGGAGATCCTCCATCCCCAGAAGAAAGACCAACAGCAGGCCCCAGAATCCAACAGCAAGCCGCAGCGCGTCACTTCCGATACAGCCCTCATTCTCGCAAACACAGGCCAGCTGATCTGGCATTGTGGTGGTCAACATGCAATCACCCATGCTAGCTGGATGGCTCTCCCGCGGCGTTCGGCTGTTGATCCGCCCTATACGATGACGGGCCGTAACTCGGTTCCTGAGAATGCTAATTGGCAGGAACATGTGGAGAGTGTTTTTGAGGAGGTTCTGGCTGCGAGGGGACGGCTTGTTAGGGAGGATGCTGAGATTGATATCATTGGTATTTCTGAGGGTGGGCTTGGTGCGATTCGGTATTTGGCGAGTGATTGTATGAATACCATCCCCCATTCTTTGTGGATTGATTGCTGATACACTGAATAGGGTCCTCTTGGAGCTCCTACATCAACGCAATCTGCCTCGCCACCCCCCTCCACTTCGCAAACATCGACCTAAACCCCTACGACAACGACAACGACAACGAATCCGAAGCCGAAACCAACAACAACTCCAACCCCAACTCATTCACCTCCTTCCTCCTCGCCCGCGGCCGCGCATACGTCGTCTCCCCCGAACCCCGCGGCGTCCCCGTCCCCGGCATCGAAGAGCATGGTTGTAACTGTTTCGCATCCGGGGAGGAGTTGAATATCGAGTGTGTTATGGGGGCTGCGTGGAAGGAGATGGTGCAGTGGTTTGAGAAGGTACATGCGGATCCGGAGTATTGTGAGAATCGGTATGATGTGACAACGGTGGATGCTGAGGGGGGTGTTGGTCCTGTGAGTGGTGTTGAGGTTGTCCATGCGGGTGTTGATGGTGAGGATGATAATGGGGGTGTTGCGCTTGGGGAGGTTTAGGGTTCTCATTAGGCAATTGGCACAAGGTAGTTAATGGGGTTATCAAGATGAGCTTAGAATTTAGCGTAGGAAGAAAATAATGAAAACATCAAGTCGTTATTCCAATCTATCAAAAGAAACACCTACTCATACGCCTCCCCACCGGCACATCAATCTCCACATACTCCCTCCAAATCTCCCTCTTCCACTCATCCAACGAGATAATCCTATCCCCATACGGCACACACAACCCAGGAACCCTCTTCATCCTCTCCGTATCCCACTTTGGAATATCCAAAAAGTCATGCCCCCTATCACAGATATTCATCTGCAGCGTTCCATTCTTCAACCGCTGGTAGCAGTCGTGGTCGAAGGTTAGATTGATGCAATCACGGCACCACCACATTTCACTCGCGGTCGTCCAGCCATAGCCGCAGTTTGCGTCGCAGACGGCGAAGATCGGGCGAGTATGTGAATGAGGGGCTTGCTGTTGTTCTTGAAGTTCCTGTAATTGTTGCTGGAGCTGTTGTTGCTGTTGCTGGTTTTCCTTCTTGGTGCTGCTGTAGTTGTCGATGTTGCTTTTGCCGGCGGTGTTGTATTTTCGGTTGAGGACTTCCGTGTCTCGTCGGGTGCTGCGGCGGTGTTTTCTAGATTCTGTGGGTTTGGTGGGTCTCTGGACATCGGCCTCTCGAGTTATGGGCATGGAAGTCGGGCTTGTTGTTCTCTTGCTGGAATCGAAAACCGTTCGTTGTTCTTCGGGAGGGTCTTCGGGAGAGTCTTCGGGTTCCTGATCGCCGCCGAGTCCTGCCATGATGACGGCTGCGCGTGCGTTCTTGTCGTCTCCCAAGGGTAGGAATACAAGCAATAACCGCCAATATGCGAGATAGTCGTTGTCGTAGTCACCATCAGACAGGATCTCCAGAGCCATTTTCACCACGCTACGAGCAATTTGCTTGGCCCTGAGTCTGTCACCCTGCACATAGTAGTATCTTGCAAGATACAACTTAGCCGGGAATACAATGTTGTTCTCGGACGTCTCGTCTGGCAGAATAGTCGAGATTCGTTCCAAATAAGACCTGGCTACATCGGAGTCTCGCTCGGCTGCTCTGGCGCGACGCAGGTACAGCGGTGCCAACTTCCGGGTCAAGTCTGGAAGGATAGCTTCGACTTCGAGGACAGTTCGGGGAAGGTCATCCTTTAGTGCGAGCTCCCAAAGTCCAATGGCTCGCTCCTCGTTCTCGGGTTGTTGGTAAACGGCGTTTGCGTAGTAGTAACGGAGGTAGTAAAGACTGGTGCACACCTGGCGTTTTACGGCGGTGTTGATGGCGTTGTCATATATCCTTTCCAGAAGATCAAACTGGCTCGTTTCGATGGCGGTCTGCAGCAGAATCTCATGGAGGCTTTCGTGAGCGGCAAGGTTCACCATCATATCTGCCACATTTTGTGGATCGCCTGTTGGTTCTTTCTGAATTGTGTTCAACAAGTTGACGATGTCTTCCCATCGTTGCTGGGAACGATACTGCTCCAATATTACCAGAGCACGATCACCACCCGTGTAGTGTGCTTTGACTGACCGGGTATGAAAATGGATGGCTCGATCAAGCTGGCCTACTCCCCAGTATCTCTGTCCCAGGTCAAATAGGATTTCAGTTAGCGATTTTTGGAGTCTAAGTTTTCCAATCAGCTCGTTGTCTGTTTCGAAACGTTTCACGATAGTTTCCAAGATTTGGATGGCTTCGCTGTTGGATGTCGTCGCGTGCGCTAAATAATAGGAAGCTCGCCAGTTCTGGGGATCCAGTTCTAGCGCTCGACGGCATCTTGCCTGAGACTCAGAGGCGAAAGAAAAGCTCTCAAGTATGATGGCTACTTGGACTTCCCATAGACTGTCTTTCTCCTCGATATCTAACAGCCGCTGCGACCATTCCTCAACTTCACGGATCCTGTCCAGACTGGGTGCCATCAGGTCAACTGACGTGCCACCTGCTAAATACTCGTTGGAGCCCTCGAGCTGAGAAAGTTAGTTAGATTCTTCGCTCAAAAGACTAAGTAAAGACAAACCTTGTCAAGGAAATCAAAAAGGAAAAAGAACGCATTGCGGGCAAACGGCCGCATAGATGGACACCGCAGCCAGTGCACTGCCATCCTCTTTGCAAAAGGCAGGAGCAGCACCTTCTTCGGATCTGGACTAGTCATAAGCTCAGAGATCCAGTCTCGATCCTTCAGATTCGAGATCTCAGAGATAACCGCCGAATCCCCAAACCATCGTAGGACCTGCTCTACACCCGCATCACTGTCCAGCCATGTAGTACGGATTTGCGTCCCCAACGGCACAGCTTTGGTAGCATCATCAGCCCAGACTAATGCATCTGTTGCTGTATCTTCGGTAAACAACTTTAAAAGGCGAGGTCCAACAGCACTCTTCAATTCACGGTCCGCAAACGCTAGATCCACAGAGGACAAATGCTGAAGGACATAGCTAATGGCGTACGGACGTAGGATCTCTGACCGCTCGTCTCTCTCTTCTGTTAGAATGCGTAGACAAGTTAGGGCCATCTTGATCTCCGACGCATCCTTGTCGTCGCGATAAATACGACATCGCTTGCCACTGAGTTTTTGCTCAAAGAACGTTTCAAAGTCAAACTTGCCATAGACTTCCGGTGGACAGACTGTGCGAAGGAAATGCCTAACGATTGACACTTCATTTGGCTGAATTCGCGCTGAGGTGTCGGGACTGGAGTCCTCTTGGATGACCTGACTTTTCTCGGGAATCAATTCCGGGATCTCATAGGAACTGAAATCGATATCGCCATCGGTGTCAATGTCAAACAAATGATACTTAAAAGAGAGCTTTGATTCAAGCGGTAACAGTGAAAGCTCTCCGCTCTTCAAGTAGAGCACAGACGCCATCTGATAGGGCTTGAACCATTCTCTTCCATGAAGAATCCAGAGGATGATCTCGTTGATTTCTGAGAGTTCTTTGAGAGTCCTCGTATTGTTAAGCTTATCGATGTCAGCAAGAATCTGCTGGGACCGTTCCTTCCCGGCGTCTGCGAGCACACGGTCGATGTCGTTCACATAATCCAGCGAGCTGATGCGTTTTAGGACCGTGTTGACTCTGAAGAAATCACCTGCCGTCCTCTGGCATAGAGTATCGCAAATCTTTTTTCGCAATGCCGGAACTCCCATCCGTGCGGTGTCCTTGAGTGCGTCTATACCGTTCATTCGCGACTCGATGAATAGCTCCACATCTGATCGATTCCTGGCGCTGATTGGGATGCTTTGGAAAAAAACACCTTTAACTGTTGCCAGCTGCTCGAATGCTCTTGTATGGCCGTTCAGCAGGATTCGAATATGTCGGTCCTTCCAAAGCTTAGAGGCTTTCTGAAGGAACCTAACGAAGCCATCCCCGATCACATCGCCCAGGCCATCGATGATAATGAAAAATGTTGCATCCATGCGGTCCAGGTCATTGTTATCGAAAAGGAGCTGCGACAGGATCTCATCTGGATCCAAGTCTTTGGTTTTCTCACAGATGCTAGCAACAGATTTCAGATAAGATGCATCAGACTGGACGAGCTGCCAGATTATGGACTTGGCGATGACATCGAAATGGTTGACTTTTCGGACTTCTTCTTTGGACTCGCCCTCAAGAAAATAGAAAGCCACTAGAGTCCGCGAGCCCGAGTCTTCCGCGGCACTACGGTTACGGAGACTTCGAATAATCGTCGAGGTCAGGTAGCTCTTGCCGGACCCTTCGACGCCCTTGATAGCCAGGATGGGCGACCTGCCTTTACGGTTGCTCTCCCATGCGGCGTATCTTGGGTCGTCAAATATCCATTGGCCAGTGCCAGGGACAACTGATTTGCGGTAGTTGTGATAGTTCCGGTGCCAGTACGGATCGGGCTCTTTCTTTACGGGATCAAGTTTATTTTCGTCGATGGCTAGAGTCTTCAAGACAATATCTCGTCGACGTTTGATCTCATGTTCTTTTCGCTGGTCGAACCGATCCTCCATCAGGACATCAATCTTCTCATCCATCTCATGGCTAATGGACAAGTTCTTTTGAGTGTTTGTCACGGCCTCAGATACAAAGTTGAACATCTGTGCAGTAACTAGCCGACCCTCTTGGTCCACAAGGTTGGACATCTTCTGCAGCAGGTCGTCGATGTCATTGTCGTCAAGGAAGAGAATTTTTGTAAAGACTCGTAGCTTCTTGCGTTTGGAGCGACTGAGTTCGATGGTCCGGTCACAAACCTCGACAAAGAGCTGCAGATGTTGACAGGCGACTTTGGTCAGTTTTGCATCCATGCCACCCCGAACATAATATTCCATGCGGCCCAGGTACTGAGCACATCGATCCAGGAGGTCAGCCAGGCTCTCGAAGACACCCTGATAGCCTTGCCAGGCCGATATCACGTAGCTGATGACATTGAAGCAGAGATCGGTAGGACCAAAGACCTTGAGGCAGGGAATACAGTTAGATAACGTTTTTTGCAATCGTGCAATGGAAACCTGACGAGACAGGAGAATCTCACCTCGGATGCTCCCTGAGAGACGATTTCCCCGACAGTCTGGATGACTTGCAAAGTGGTGTTGAACGTAGCACGAATGGTGCTATAGACCTTGTATTTGGAGGCAGACGACTCCTCACGGGCCTCCTGCGCCAGGTCAAGCCGGGCGAGGACACCATCAATGGACAATTTAGTTTTGATCTTTTTGGTATCCCCGCCGGCCAACTGAATAACCCGTGCTTGAACCTGGGCCCAGATGGCGGATATTTCCTTGTTGGCGGCAGCATCGAGGCTAGTGGGTGCTGAGTTGCTGGCGGGGGTGGAGACGTGCTGGACAGTCATCTCGATGGGAGATGCTGCTGGTCAGCCGATCTTTGGAGAAGAGAAATCGGCGGTCATCCGGAGAGCAGGCGAGGATATCAGAATAAATATTGCCCAAGCTCTGTCAGCCTCACCTTAAGATGCAGGATCTTGGATTGACGCTTGTTGACGCTTGTTGACGCTTGTTTGAGAGACCAGTTGGCACGGGGCAAAATTCCCCCCGCCATGCAATGCAAAACGCAGGCTGAGTGGTGATACATCATCCCAGATGCAGGATTGAGTGTCAGGTGGGGGGGACAGTTTATTGGGGGCGATCTGGGAGCTCTGAATGGAATTGTGGTGAAATGGGAAGAGCGGTGGTGGTGGTAGGTCAGAGCAGATGACCGGATTACGATATCATGTGACAACAGGACTGACGCAGCCAGGTTCTGGGCAGTTACCTCGAAGATAACATGGTATCACAAGACAAAACAGTAGAACCTACGATTGCCGGTCAATTGCTCTGGCACAACATTTCCGAAACGGGTAGTATTGAAGCTATCTGAGTCATGGTCACGTGGACATGGCAAGATCTCAACTCCAATTTTTCTACAATTCTGTCTATATTTGATTGGATTCAGTAGGTAATACCCCTGGTAATGAGAACAGTAGAGAATACGAGGGAATTATGCATGAAGTTCAATCCAATTGCGGTGTGGATTCGATCGAGTAAAATCGCCGTTGCCATCGAGTAATTCCAGACTCCGATAGAAAACGATAACCGATGGTTCTCCCGAGATAAAGTCGCCTCTTATCTCGTTTTCCTTTTGGATTTCTTTTCCTGTGGCGTACAAGAATTCTCTTCTTTTATTTCCCTTTATCCCTTCTTTCGCTTCGTTTTCTTGCTTGTATACGTTCTTTGTTCTTCACTTACAGCCTACACTCGCTATGGCCTCAACCACAACCACAACCACCGCCATGGACACCATTGCCGTCGTAACCTCGTCGCGCGCTGTGATTTCCGGCCGTTTGACTTCAGCCACCATTGTCATCTCTCGCCGTACTGGCAAGATCACTGCTGTCTTCGACTCGGTCATTCCCGCCAACGAATTCCCCGAGGGAACCCCGTATACCGACTATTCGCCCCATGTTCTGCTTCCCGGCTTGGTCGATGCCCATGTTCACCTCAACGAGCCCGGTCGTACTGAATGGGAGGGTTTCTATACTGGTACTCAGGCTGCGGCCTTTGGAGGTGTCACCACTGTCATTGATATGCCGCTAAATGCCATCCCGCCAACAACGACTGTTGTCGCCTTTAAGGAGAAGCTCCAGGCGGCTGAGGGCAAGTGCTGGGTTGATGTTGGCTTCTATGGCGGCATTATCCCTGGGAATGCTTCCGAGCTCAAGGCCCTTGTCCATGAAGGCGTTCGCGGCTTCAAAGGGTTTCTATGTGACAGCGGTGTAAATGCACCTTGCCCTTCCTTTGTCCCTAGCGTGTCACAAGCTTACCCGTCTTAGGTCGAAGAGTTCCCGATGGTAACTTCCGAGGATATCAAAAAGGCGATGATTGAATTAGCAGATGAACCCACCACTCTCATGTTCCACGCGGAGATGCAACCGCACGACAAATGCCAGGGAAACGGGACACAACATGAGGAATTCGGACCTGTCGAAGCATATTCAACGTTCCTGGCATCCAGACCATCCTCCTGGGAGACCGGTGCCGTCGCAGAGATCATTTCCCTGGCCCATCTCGCCCCCAAGCTTCACCTGCACATCGTTCACTTGTCCGCCATGGAGGCCATTCCACTACTGCGTAAGGCCCGTTCCCAAGGCGTCCCCATCACAGCCGAAACTTGCTTCCACTATCTTTCCTTGGCCGCAGAGGAGATCCGCGACGGAGACACGCGCCACAAATGCTGTCCACCAATCCGTTCTCAGCTCAACCAGGACGCTCTCTGGACCGAACTGGAACGTCACGGGGACGACGAAGGCGTCATCAAAACCGTTGTCTCGGATCACTCACCCTGCACACCCGATCTCAAACATCTTCCTGCGCACATTCCCCCAGGAGAAGCTGACAGCACCCACAACGGCAGCTTTCTATCCGCCTGGGGTGGTATCTCTTCCGTAGGCCTGGGCCTTCCCATCCTCTGGACAGAACTCAGCCGTCGCAAGGGCCTTACTGCCGCACCCGACGACGCCAACACCAAACGTGCTCTCCAGGATATCGTGCGTCTCTGCTGCGCCAACACCGCCGCCCAGGTCGGTCTGCAATCACGAAAGGGTGACTTGGTCCCCGGCTACGACGCGGATATCTGCGTATTCGACGACACGGCTGAATGGACCGTCGAACCCAACACCATGCTCTTCCGCAACAAATGCTCGCCATACCAGGGTCGTGTCCTTCGCGGTATGGTCCGCGAAACCTGGCTCCGCGGTGAAAAGGTGTTCAGTCGGGATGCGGGGTTCAGTAACAAGACTCCTTCGGGTAGTCTCCTGTTGGAGAAACGGGTTTGACCCTATCGTCCCCTCGTTTCTTTTTACTTAATTTCCTTTTCTTTCTCCCTTCGTTTGTCCCATTCGATCGACGGGACTGTTGACAAAGTTACAGTCAACTTTTCGAGACGACCACTTTGACATTCGACATGATTTGACGACATAATGATCTTGGTTATGGCTCCTTGTTATGACTCTCGTTATGATCGCTAATAACTCGGCAGATAGCATATAGATCATAGCGTAGGTATTTTGTTTAGATTAGATTTAATAGCTTCATTTTATGGAATATCTCTCGTTCAACTCAGTAACTGGGTCAAATAGAGCTTACTAACAGGACTTTCCATTGACAAAGCCTCGCCCTCGTATGCTCCCATCGACTTATTCCCCTTTAGTCACATAACCAGACTTCCCATAAAGACAGGCCCAACCCTAACCAGCTGCATAATCGAGTACAAATCCAATAGATGCAGATAGGCTACCCACAAATGGTATGGTTTCAATTTTCGCATGAGTATTTGCCGTCGATTTCAGCTGGAGAGACTTCTTCAGACAGAAAAAACGCCTGGCTGCCTCCAAGTGCGGTCCGCAACGCTGTGTCAAAATCACATCGAAAGAGGGGGCACCCTTTTATCCGAATCGCTTTATTATGAGCTGGGTTAAATACAGCCCAGTGCCTGTTCTGGGGATTCGGAGACCGGCTTGGTCCAACGCTGGCTTGCACTCTTAACAACTGCGAAAGCATCACGTTGCACTGTACAAGTGGTGACATAATATTCAGCCCAAAGCCGAAGTAACCAACTCAACCACACTCTAACAAGTTATTTCAGGGCACCTGCCCTTAATGAAACGGAAGGAATACGCGGGGTATTCCTCCAAATTGATGCACCTCTCCTGTTCCCCCGGAATCCCGTCGATACAGCTCGACTCGCAGTCGCAGGTTTCGCCCGGCGAAGCGATAAGAGCTTTGGCTCCGAAGGTAAAGAGCCCGTGCAGCTTGACCGACTTCCTTCCGACCTGTCTCAAGCTGTCCGGATTGTCAATCGCAACTGAAATTCCGCAATTTTCGCTGCAGTTCGTGTCACTGCAAAACTGGGCCCATCCCTCCGCTTGGGGGGGGTGGTGTTCGCCGAGGCACCGATAGAGATAGCGGCGAGGACGATGGCGGTATCCATGATTTTCATGGTGAAGTGCATCTATGAGAAGTATTTATTAGTACGAGTACTCGTTGAAATGAAGATAGAAAGGAATGGAGCAGGAAAGCATACCTTGTTAGAAAGAACTGAAGCTTCAGGTGTCAAAGGTCCCCTTGGATGGTGGATCTTTCCTTCAAGATTGTTGGGAACTCACTAGGGATTGGACTATGGGTATGAAAAGAAGAGAAAAGAAGAAGGAAGAGTGTGGGAAAGAAGGGCTCTTATATAGACCAGCATCCAGGAATTCATTCATTGTTAACTCCATGGAACTGTTTAAAAACAGGGCGTTTAACTAAAGGAAGTCCTTGAAAATAATTCACTAAGCATTTAATGCTTCCATCTCGCATTGTAGCTATCGGGACTGCGGTCCTTTTATATAGCACTGGATGCTGGCAATGGACAACGCCCCCTAAGCCCTATGACGATGAGATATATAGAAAAATGATGGGTTGTACAAAGGAACGATGCCAGAGGCTAGATGATATATAGATGATAATAAAGAAAGATGGTATATTGATGCAGAGAACTAAAATACAGATAGGTGACATAGCCATATTTATCAATCATCGCATAAAGAAAGCATCTATCCAGAGCGTTCCGTATAGCTGCAAGAAGAGCAAGCATTCTGTTTGAGTACAAACGGATATATGCCTACAATATACGCGGATTCCTGAATATGTCATTCTCGGTGTGCTGAGCCTATGCTAAATGTATCTGGTCTCCAATCTACAATCATGGACAGGTGAGAAGTTCTTAGGATGTCTCTGGACCAATTGAGCAATAGTGACATTCAGATATTTATACTCCATGCTGAACGGGAGACTATTTATTCAAACGACTGAAGTACGAAAGCGCAAGATACTGTAAAAACGATGATCTAGAGGGGATATATGCGTGGGAAAACAGCCATTGGACGCTACGCAACGTGACGAGATGGTATAGTATGCTCCGTTGTTTTTATTCCAGTAGATATCTACTCTCTATTCTGCTTGGGTAGTCACGCCCTTCCCTTCTTGCCCCTTCTCCTGCTCCTTCTCCTGCTCCTCCCATTTCTCCCTCACTCTCCTCCGTAACCCTCCATTCGCACCACGACCCCAAATCTTCTCCTCATCCTTATCCACCATCTGTTGACCATCAGCCTCAGCCTCCTCAGACCTCCCGCCAACCCGCTCACTCCCAACAACCTCCCTCCTCTCCCTCATCCTCTTCTCCTTAACCCTCGCATCCTCCGCCTTCCCCAAATAAATAGCATAAATGATCACCTCCGCCAACCCAACAAGCAGCGCCACAAAAAGACTCAACAACACGCGCACCGGCTCCGACGCCCCACGCACATCCCTCCCCCTCCACGCACTCGCAACAGTCGAAGTAAGTATATCCGGTGTCGAGAATTTGCTCAGTGCCCAGTATGTGCTGAATCCTGTCAGGAGCACGGAGAGGAAGATGTTTAGGACGAGGGAGGGGGTTAAGGGGTCTTTGCCGGAGGTGTCGGAGGTGTTTGGGTCGTGGATCGCGGAGACGATGGGTGTCGTGGAGGTGAAGATTGGTGATGGGCCTTTGGTTGTTGAGGTTGAGGAGGTCATGCGGTTGTAGGCGTCTGCCTCGACGGCGGCGAGGAGGCGGGCTTTTTGGGCGATGTATTCGGGGGTCTATATTCGTTAGCACATTGCCAAAAGTTTTTGATTACTTTGATGAAGCAAGAACGTACAGGTTCTGGCTTATTGGGCGGCGGAGGCACGTAGACCTTCGTCCCGTGAAGGAGCGAGTTCAAGGATGTCGGGGTGTTGCTGTCGCCATCGTGGCCGTCTGGATTGCTTTTCAGGTAACGCGATAACCCAATCAATTGCTCATGAGAGATTGGAGAGTTCAAATTCAAAGAGTCCGGAAGGTCGAGGTCCTTGCGACGAGACTCTGGAATGGCCTCAATCGCGGAGAGGATGCGGGTGGTGATGACGAGTTGGACCATGCTGTGAGGCTCAAATGCGATGGTAGAATAGAAGGGGTATAGAAGGACTGGTCAATTAATTCATTTCTGGCACATTTATAAAGTGCAGGCCACGGTGATAGTGATAGTAAAGAGAAATTGATACTCTCCGATACTTGTCGAAAGGAACCTTTCCCGATCGGGAAAAAGAGCTCCCCACGCGATGCTGTCACCGAATGGCTCGTCGCCGCTCTCCTCACCATTCCACCTCTCTATCCTCTCGCTCTCCCTCCCATTCCCTCTATTCAATAGATCTTGGAGTCGAGCCTGTCTGCCGGCTCCCCATCCCATCACAATGGCAGACAAATCCACCTCAAGGTGAGCGAAAAAATATCACTGCCCCTCCTCCCTCCTCCCTCCTCACCCATGCCATCCCCATATCAAAACAAACCAGATATCTAACAACGACTAGCACAGTAACCGCTCAAACCAACCCCCGCGGAATCCCCGTCGCCCCCTTCGTCGACAACGTCGCCGAATACGTCGCCTCCCGCGAAGATGTCGAGCCCACCCTGCGCCGCTTCCAGGAGATGATCTCCAAATACCAGTTCATGGAAGTCAACGCGCAACGGCGCGCAGTTGGCCTTCGTGACAAGATCCCCGATATCAAGAAGACGTTGGAGATGGTTCGGTTTTTGAAGATGAGGAGGGAGGTACGTTACCACCCACTCAGCCAACATGGGAATCCATGGACAAATAAGCCAGGATACTGATGAAGGGGAAAAGTCAACCGAATCCAACCTCGACACAAGCTTCGAACTAAACGATACCCTCTACGCCCGCGCTTCGATCTCGCCCGCTGACACTGAGGAAGTGTACCTCTGGCTCGGCGCTAATGTGATGCTGGCCTATCCCATTGGTGAAGCAGAGGAGATGCTACAAGAGAAACTTTCTGCGGCGCAGCTGTCGCTGTCGAATTGTGAGGAGGATCAGGAGTTTTTGAGGGAGCAGATTACGGTATGTCCACGTCCACGTTTATTCTTTTCGATTTGCGTTTTTGTGGCTTGTATTGATGGTTTTAGACCCTGGAGGTTGCGACTGCTCGTGTGTACAACTGGGATGTTGTGCAGCGGAGGAAAGATAAGGCAGATGGGAAAGGTGATGATAACCCTGAGAAGCCGGGTGGTTAGATTGGTGTATTATAGGCGCAAATTCAGATCCATTTCTTTGGTTGCTTTCCTCTTGTGTATTCATTTTATGCAAGGCGAGCGTAGACAAGATCAAATCATTCCACAGGATAAGTTGTCAAAATCGGGTTTCTATTGTATCCAAAGGCCATGAAAGCACTATAGTGGATATATATTCGTCTATGTTGACACAAGTATATAGCCATACCAAAGCACGCCAACACAACATGAGGAAAGGAAAGAGAAAGATTCCAATTATGAATTATAGATAACTGCTGTACCATCGAAAACGGAAATGAAACCACCATGTATCAACTCGATTAATCATCATCATCATCATCATCATGCGTCAATATCAATCTTGCAGAGCTGGTAATAACCACCCAATTAAAGCGGAATCCAGCGATTGTAAGATAAAATGAAGAGAAGAGGGCCGCATAACTCCCAGCTCGCTCTGTATGCAATATGAAATGAGATAAAACAAGGCTCAAGTTCAAAAGATCTAGGCCTGCCAAACAAAAGAAAAACCGATGAAAAAGAAATAACTGATAACATAATGTTCATGTCGTAAATCGTTATGTCCATCGTATAAGGTAAATCAATCTCGTGAGTAGTCGGTCATTGAAAGTCCTAGAACTAAGACTCCCCAACTCCAATGTTTTCATGCAACCGACCAGGCAACATATCAATGTCGGAAATGGCTCTATCCCGCACTCTCTTGGAGATATCAATGTCCGTGTCATCGCCGACAAACGTCCATTCTTCAATGTCATCAAGATCGTCACTAGCCTCCGGCTCGTCCGCATTCTTGGGAGATGGCTTCGGTGAGAAGGGTGTGGACGATGCAATCGAGCGTTGTCGGGCAAGGGTTTTGGCGTATTCGAGATCACGGTAGATGGCTTGGATGGCGGTGCCAACTCCATCTTCCTGTAGAACAGCATTAGCAAACATTCATTAGAAAGTAAAGGGGGCTAGACTTACGCTTCGGATCTGTGCACCCAAGTCACGGGCCTTGACAATCATCCGTTCACTATGAGTGGCCTCCCATAGTGCCCTCGAGAACACGCTGACGTTCAACTTCTTCATGCAAATTCCCACACCCAAGTCCTCCACCCGGGTTCCAAAGAAGAACTGGTCCCCAAAGAACGGCTTGATAATCGTCGGAACGCCAGCGCGCAAACTTGCCCCAGTCGTCCCAGCTCCACCATGATGGGCAGCAGCATCGATCTGCGAGAATAGCCAGTCATGCGGTGCAGCCTGTATTTGAAAAATCTCAGGTGGCAGAGGGACTTCCACTTTCACGCTGCCAGGGTCTCCAAGACGATCTGACCATCCCTTTGAAAGGATGCAGCGAACATCAGCTTTCTGGACAGACTCTATGACAGTCCGCGTCAGCGCTTGCGGGTCTGAAACGACAATCGATCCGAATCCGATATACACTATCTTTTTGCCGTCTGCACGGGCACTTTGAATGAATCCAGTAAGCTCCGCTGGTGGCGTCCAATCGGACCTTTCGCTGAGAAACCAATAGCCAGTAATGCGGATCCAATCAGGGTAATCGAGAGGCGGCACGACAACCGACGGCGAATAATTGTAGAGAAACGGGACCTTGTTTGGTTGCATCCTGTCCAGAGTAGTTGCCTTTAAGCCGAGCTCGTTGTTCCTCCATCGGTTCACTTGCCCTGCAATCGCCTTCCAGAATACGGTATCGAACATCACGTACGTGATGTAGTTGTAAGCACCGCCTAGCTTGTTCTCCGGAACAGCAAACGCATGGGGATATGCCCGTGTTCTCGACCAAGGCATAGTGAACGCACGGAAGTAAGGGATCTGGAGCGCTTCCGCAATGTGTATTCCCGCCATCGCGCTCGGGGATTCGATCAAAAGGTCACTGTCCTGACAACTTGTCCACGCAGATGACAGGAGATCATCAATCCAACCTCGGAACTTCGACGATGCTTCTTTAAGGAACGAATATGTGAACATCCCATTCTCCACACAAATGCGCATGAGCTCGGCTGGATCTCCATCAACAGGAGCAAAGTCAATCCCATGCTTCCTCACCCAGGGCTCAAACTCTGCGTGCGTTGCGATCTTGGGCCTGTGCCCTTCTGCGATAAATCCCTTACACAAGGCAATATATGGCTGCACGTCTCCACGAGAACCAATGGTCAAACATGTGATTCTCAACGACTCCGTTGGCTTGAAGTTAATTATCGATGCACGAGGATCATCGAAAATCGGATTGAGCTCTGAAGAGCCGTTTAGCGAACCGCGCGATTCAAGCTCGTCTGCACCACCACCACCACCACCACCAAGTCTAGCTTCCTGTAGCATGAGATGCTCGGCCTGTGCAGCCTCCGATTCGTCTTGTTCTTGCTCCGCAAGGATACCAGATTCCATCAAGAACTTGGCAGCCTCGAGATGCTGATGAAGGGTCACCGCACAATCGTCTCGAGAGTCAGACGTGTTGAACTCAAAGAAAAGCTCCTCATGACCCCGAATAATGACCACAAGTCCCTGATAGCCGAATCTAAACCCTTTCTCCTTCTCCACATTCTCAACATCCTTAAGTGGCAAGACCATCTTCGTTCGAGTGCCTGGAATAAGACTGCGGAAGCAAAGCTTCTTCTGGCTAATGTAGATTTTGCCATAAAGCGGGAGCACCCTATGCAGATATGCATAATAGGTAGCCTGGAGCTTTTCCGACGGCGGTAAGGCAAAATGAGCGCGGAAACGATCACCGTATTTGCAGCCATCCTCCTTGTCTTCGGGATCGACAGCTTGGTCCTCTGAGATAATTCCTTCACTTTCGCCGTAATGCCTTCCACCACCGACCCACATTCCAGAGACCTTTTCAAGGTAGCCCATCGACTCTGTTGCCAAAAGGTTGCTCATCGCCTTTGATCGAGTCCTTAGATATCCGGCAAGCCCTGCGGCGCGCTGGAGGGGATAGACGCCAGCTTTCACAAGCTCGTTCAGAGAGGCAGTAGACGATTGGACCTTGGAAGGATCCTGTGCGGCTTGATCGATCCCGTTGTGCTGAGCTTCGAGATCGTCCTTTCTTGGAGAGAATGAATGACTGGCGTGTGGGGATGTGAAACGAGCTGTATCATCAGAGTACCGACGAGCAGTAACGCCCTCTGCATCAGAAGGCTTCCTTCCCAGGCTGTGTATCGTAGGGGCTTGGAAGACATCACTGCGGTTTAGGATCTGGCTTGCAGATTCCGCTGTGTTCGAGTGCCAGAAAGGCGACTCGCTCTCTTGGTCGATAGAATTGCCAAGCATCCCAGACGAGTCCTGTTGTTTTACTGGCGGGGACTTGTCTAGTATGCCATGGCCGACACTGCTGAAATGACTTCCACTCACGCTCCTCCGACGCCTGCCAGTTTGGTCATAATCTGGGAGTCCACTCCCACTGGCTATTGACAATCTGTTCCGGGCATGGCCTCGCTGGGGTGATGGGAGCTGCGAAGCACGGTTGCTTGACACTTCACTAGCCAGACCTTTCAGGAACTCGAAAGCTTCCTGGCCAAACTCGAAGAACGTGAAGAAGTACTGCAAATTATTAGCCACTGAACAACAATTGCTTTACCAAGGGAGTCAATGTTACATACCTCGTCGATTGCATATGTGTCACCACTGTCGAGCACTCGAATCTTCAGCGTCTCCGCGAACTCCGCCATAGGACTCTCCTCGATGTCTATTACGTTCTCAATTGGGAATGACACCTTGACGCTGTCGCCATCATTGTGGGTTCGGAAGATGACTTTCTGGAGAGCTTTCACCCATTCCTTGGCACTAGCAGGGCTGTCTGCCCTAAAGTAGTATGTCCGCTGATCGGTGGTGACTTGGAAGTCCTTCGTTTCTTTCCCTTTGTCCTTTTCAGATAACGACGCGGAGATCCCATATCGCAAGTCGACGTGTCCGCTGGGGAAGTAAAGATTCGACGGGTCTGCATAGTAGGAGAGGACGTCTCCTTTCAATGAAAACCAATACCGGGTATACTTAGGGCTTTTCTTGCCACTTTTGTAGAGATACCCGGATTTGATGGCAACTGTCGACTTCTTGGGAAGGTAGGCATAAAAGCAAATATGTCCTTCGGTGACATACATATAACCTTGTAAGAGCATGCTCTGCAGCAAAGCACAGGCGTACTCGACAACCACCTTCTCCGGTTTCTGGAAGCCAAACATTTCCATCAAACGGGTTGACAGCAGCGACGCAGACTGCTCTTCGGCATCGTTCTGTGTGTTCTCTTCGGGTTCGGGCTGTGGACGTTCCGTGGACGGAGTTTTCTCGAGGCGCGCTTTGGCTTCGACCATCCGACTAAGTACCGGGGCCGCTCTGGGTGTTGCACTCCGGGGTCGCCTGGGTGGCGTAATCCGATGCGAACCCACCGTCTGACTGGCAGACATGTTCCCTCCTCCGTGCTTGAGATTCAGTCTCTCAAGAGGACTCCAGAGCTTTTTCTCCGATATCGTTCTCCGATGACTCCGCCCTCGCTCCTCCAATGTACTCTGTGGCCCTTCCTCTGGTATCCCGGCTTCCCTTCGTCTATCAGACGATCTGTCTTTCTGCTGACGTTCTTCCCCTTCCCCTTCGCTCTCACTCGATTCGTCAAACCGTGTGTGGAAATCCGACCTGGAACCGACAGCAGCAATCATAGAAAATATCGACTGTTGCATGTAGTGCATGTGACCATCTTTCGACCCAGAAACACCAGGAGGAGCTGTAAAGTCAACCTGTGCATCGTCGCCGTCGTGTTTCAGTCGTTCCGGTAAAGGATGCGAATAAAGACGGGTTGTAGATTTCGATTTCTTGCCGGGACTGAGCCGCTGCTCTAGTCGTCGTTGCGTATCGTCCCGAAGCGCCATCGCGGAGGAAGTGTGGTCAGGGTGGATAATTAAAAAGAAAAGTGAATGAGGATATGCAGAGATGGATATAGTACAAGTCGAAAGAGGTCCTGATGTAGACAGGTGACAGACACAAACAGGTGTTGGCTACGATCCAAGGGAGTTAGTTGAGCGGTATGCGGTCTTGTATTGGCGACGAACAAGTCAGATGCGGCAACAAAGAAGGACCTGGCAAGGCTGTGTAGCAGATGATTGCAGTCATTAGCATGGATGTTATTCGTCGAGAAAGCCTATGAAAGAATCAAATGTACTCACAATGGTATTCACAGACACCTTGCTAGCTAACTGATAAGCCGCCGCCGTTGAAAGATGGAGACTCAGTTATCAGAAAGGGAGGCGGATAAGACGGACAGCGATTAAGACATCACCACGGAAGACATCTCTCAGACACGAAAAGAATGAAGACAAGGTGAGGAAGCCGGTGACCAAAACAACGACGAAGAGGAAAAAAGAAAATACATTGAGGGAATCGACAGGGTGACAACGGCGTCTGGCGTCACTCGCCTGTATCAGCTGCTCGGGTGGAGGCGGCAACGGGCCAATCACGTAATGCGCATGTGATTGAAGATGGGGCTTGGTCCAATCATAGATCGCGCCACTTCTGGAGTGCTGAGTCAACATTTGTGGTGTTGTAAGTTAACTACATTGTAAGTTACAGTACCATCCTGCATTCTGTGATACAGATATTGCTGGTATTTATGTATGTCTGTGCTGGATGTTCTAAGAATACAAGGAGACTGGCTTGATCACTTTGAAGATCTAATGTTACTGCATTATGGGGACTGGGTCGGATCATGTCAGATTGATCGACCCGATACGGTGGGCCGATATGAGAGTCTGATATGGAGTTTAGATACCACCCCGAAGAGAGTCAGTTACTTGAAATGCTATAAAAGCAGTCTGAATAAGCCAATGCATTCTAGCAGACTAGGTATGTACAGTAATTTACAACCAAAAAAAAAACCAATTCATACGCCATGATGCATTAAGATACAAACAATCCCCATCTATATCAACTTTTGGAAGCACAGATGAAATGTCCTGACAAAGCCATGCTCAAGCCTTTTCTGTCTTTTTCCGCTTCTTCTCATCCTTACTCTTGCTGGACTTTTTCTTCTCGGTCTTCTCGTCGACGTCCATCTTGTCACCAGATGAATGCTTCTTCGACTTCTTCCGGGGAGCTGCGGTTGCTTGGGTGCTGTCTCCCTCAGTGTGGTGATGTTTCCGCTTCCGCTCTTCCTTCTCAGAAGAGCCCTTGGGAACCTTGAATTTCGGCTTCTCGTCCTCCCCCTCTGATTCAGAGCTACCAAGCGTCTCCGCGGGACCGTCTCCACTTCCCACAGGCCGGAAGCGCATCTTCAGGTTCTTGGGTTGTGTCCTCGGGGGCTTTTCGTAATCCTGCGCCGCTATCGATGTCGGGCCGTTGCTCTCCGGGATACTGATCAATTCCTGAACATGGTAGCTTTGGACGTTACTCGCAGGCGTGCCGTGGTATTTCTGGGTCTTCGGGTCGTGAAGAAAGAGTGTCTTCCCGTCCGCTTCGGTCTGGCTGATGCTGTCCGCTGGTATCCCATAGTTCACGCCGTCATGTTTCAAGACCGGCTCGCCTTGCATGACCTTGGCGAGTGAGATATCTTTCACTTTCGAGAGAGGGAGGAATGATGGGGCGGTGATGTGGAAGACCTGCTTGCCGCGGAGGTTGGAGAGGATGGACGAGACGTTGGAGGATGAGGACTGCTTTTTCGCGGACTTGAAGCCCAATGGTGGTTTGAAGGCTTTCGGTTCGATAAACGAGACATTGGACCTTTTTCAAGCAACAGATGTTAGTCGCGGACCCAACCACCAATCCCATAGTTTCTTTCTTACTTCTTCTTGGTAGGTTCTTCGCTCTTTTCTTCCTCCTTCGGGGCCTTCCCCTCACTTTCGCTTTCGCTTTCACTTTCACTAGCACTCTCGCCGCTCTCGCTGGAGGCGTCCGAACCGCTCTCCGACTCTGATTTTCCGCTAGACGACTCTTCGGCTTCCTGCTTCACGTTGGCCGGAGAAGACGATCTGCTCGATCCGCTCGATCCGCTCTCTTCGCTTTCCGACGCCGGCGACGACGACCTGGGATCTTGCTTGACCACAGCCATTGTGTTGATCAAGAAGGTGTGTTGTGAGGTATAGCAGCAGTCGTAAGTTTAAAGAAAAAAATTGCTTCCGCTGCGATGATGCGGAGAGCCAAGAATTCGCAAAAGGTTCTGGTTTTGAATATCCCAGGCCAATTCAAAGATGATTGTAACAAATAAATTTTAAGCAAAATTAATACAATAACCCCCAGCTTAGACAAAGTCCAGTCGCAGCGCAGGGCCCGTTTGTTGCGAAGTTGCTTGTCGGAGACGATGACTTTTTTTTCTGTCCGCGGAAGCACAGACCACCACCGCCAAAGACCCGCCGATGAAATATTATCATCGCAAAAAAGGTGCCGGTCACATTTTACCATGAAGCATTCTGGAGGTCACAGCCTCAATTCCAAAGAAGACAAAATGAAGCGAAAAGCAGAAAAGCAACAACAAGCCGGTACAGTTTCGTCTCCCTATTGTTTGCGTGCGGTGACTTGCAAAAAACTAACTTGATTTTTTCTAGCAGCACCAGCAGTGCCGGTTAGCGCATTCGCAGCACGCAAAGCTCGACAACAGCAGCAGCACCAGTCGCAGCAGGAGGATGTTGTGATTACGGTGAATAAGGCATTGGAGCTCGAATCGCAAAGAGAACCCCCGTCTAAGAAGGCGCGACGTCTGTCCGAGAAAGAGGAGAGTACGCCGCAGTCCGCCGCGGGAGAGAATTATGGTCAGGAACGACTGGCTTTGCGGAAGAAGAAGGACTCTGGGAAGGCCAAGAAGTCTGCGGATACACCATCGAAATCAAGGGAGGAAGCTCGTACGGTCAAGAAGGAGGTTCCTGGGATAGAATCGGAGATTGAGCAGACGAGTGTGATGGAGGCGAATCCTGATGATGCTGTTGCTTCGATCAATGGTGATGCTGATGGGTATTGTATACATGTTATTGGTCCTGGTACGGCCGGCTAACAATCGCAGATACGAATCCCCAACAATACCTGCAGAGATCCAGAACTTCCCTCTCTCCAAGACACGATTGAACAAGAACAACATCGTCTACAGCGATGAACATAAACTGTGTGTCCGCATCAAAGAGAAGATGGTACGATAAGAGAACCCCCAATTGCAGGTGTACAACACTGACATTGTCCAGAACCTCACTTTGCTTGGACACTACGACCTCTGGGTGAAACGCGGAGTGATCAGTTTGATGGGGGCCAAATTGCACCTGTCTCCTCGTGTCTATCGAGTCTACGCTCCTTCGACACACTCGTTGCCTGTGATCAAGTGCGTTGCTGGTGTGGAGGGCGAGGCGGAAATCGAGATCAAGTCTTGCCATAGCGGCATCTATCGCCTACGTGATGTCTCGCCGTTATATCAACGGATATGGAATGGCAATAATACGTCTGCTGATAAGCTCACTTTGAAAAATGCGCCGTCAAGCCACAAGAGGACGTTCTCAGTGGTAAGTTTCGTTTAGCCTTATCAACGGTTAGCGGTCTAACCCTCTCTAGTTGTATACATCTGCAGAGGACTCTATGAAACGGCACTTGAGACCCCTTCACCTCGAGAAACAGTGGAGCTCATCTATCAAGCACCTTTCCCAGCGAGGCGGACAGCTCCGAGCGCTGGTATGCGGTCCCAAGGCATCGGGAAAGTCTACGTTCAGTCGCTACCTCTTAAACCACCTCCTCAGCCCAGCACCACAAACCGAAGGTGCGCGCAGCAGCGCGGACGGTGTCGCATTCTTGGACCTGGACCCTGGGCAGCCGGAGTTCTCGCCCATGGGCCAGGTTTACTTGGCGCATTTACGCTCGCCGTTCTTCGGCCCCCCGTTTACTCACCCGTCGCTCGATAATCCTGCAGATGCATCTATAGTTCGGGCACATCACATCGGCGCAACGTCGCCGAAGGAAGACCCAGACCACTACGTACTTGCTGCTATGGACCTGATGGACCGGTATCGTGGTTTGTTGGCAAGTTACCCGCAATGTCCGCTTATCATCAACTACCCGGGGTGGATTTTTGGACTCGGGCTGGAGGTTGCAACATGGCTTGTGAAATCCCTTGGTCTGTCGGACGTCGTGTACATGAGCGAAAAGGGACCAGCTGAAGTGGTCGAGCCCCTCGGTCAAGCCGCGTACGAGGCGCGAATTCCCCTAATCACCCTGCCATCGCAGCCTACCGATTTCGTGAGCCGGTCAAGCGCGCAGCTGCGCACGATGCAGGTCCAGTCGTACTTCCACAAGACCCGGCCGCAAGCAGTGCAGAACCCCCTGTGGCTTGACACGCCAACGTCGCGCGCGCGGCCTATGCTCGTCGACTATGCCGGACCGCGGCAAGGGATTCGAGGTATCATGGTTATGGGATCTGAAATCCAGCCTGATATGCTGCACGACGCTCTCGATGGAAGCATCGTTGGGGTTGTGGCGGTGGAAACCCCCAACGCAATCATGGGCGAGACCGACTGTTCCCTTTGGAACGAGAACCCAGCAAATGCAGCTGCAGAAAACGAAGACGATACATCCGATATTGAAATGGACGGCTCAACACATCCAGCGCCCAGACAACCCGCCACCCCCAACGCAAGGACTAGCATGGAAACATACATCACGCGCACTGCAAACGAAGATCTCCCATACCTATTCGTCGGCTCCGGCAGCTGCAGCCCGCTCGATCCGAAAGCATCCCACTGTCTGGGCCTCGCATTAGTCAGATCCATCAACGCCAGCACCCGAAAACTCGAACTCGTCACGCCCATTCCCGGAGACCATATCCGTCATGCTATACAGCAGGGACATGGAATCGTGCTTGTCCGCGGACAGCTGGATAACCCCAACTGGGCGATCAGCGAGGAGTACTATGCCGCGCGAGCCGCAGCGCAACGCCACCAGCGTCGCATAGCCCAAGCGCGGAAAGCCAAGCACGACGACGAGGAAAAAGAAAAGAGCGGTAGTGATGACGATGACGATGACGGCGCGGCACTGGCCGTGACGGATAGTAAACAGCAGGCGCAAATAAGAGACAAACTGCAAGAGCGCATCCGACGAGCCAGTCAGGCGCCTTGGATCACGGTCATCGAAGATGATGGGAAACGGCAGCGCGAGGTGGCGCAACGAGAGCGCTCGCTATGGAAACTGCGGAAGAAGGCGTATCCCGGGAGTGGGAGTGAGATGGACTAGACGGTGTACATAACAAACATGATTCAATCCAGGCATATAACACGGAGTACTCCGCACTTTTCTAACAAATAAAGATGAATCCATCTCGATACGAGAGCCTCACAGGGATGCTGATCTGGTCCGGTGACGTAGAACTAGATAATTGCTTTTTGGGCTTGCACCCCGTACATGCATGAAGTACCAGGGACCGGGATAATGGATATGATCAGTCACGGCGAGATACGAGGTACTACTTGAGATATATTCGGTATGGAATGGCCTCAAAAATAGGGAATTCACATGGATATGTAATTAGTTGTGCAGATGCGATGGGGTTCTTGACTGGAGGGTCGGAATACATACAAGCACAGGACTGATATTGCAGTTGGATGTCATGTGAAGCCATGTGAGATGGGGCTGTACACTGCACTCTGTACATAGTAGAGAATTTCATGCAGAGTGCAATAGTACTATGTACAGTTCAGGGGTAACTACTGACCCGTACTCACATCGAGACTTCACGGGATGTGTTTGTTTATGTGTATCCAGCAGCAACACTCCGATCCGAATGCCTTATGCTTATACAAAGCAAAAAAAAAAAAAAAGCCTCGGGAATACCCAAAAGTCGGCCGAGTATTAGTCGGATGGTCAATGACGCGAATTTCATCCGGCCCGACGGTCAGTCAGCCACAACAGTGCAATAAAAGCGATTCAGTGCATTTTGCACTTGTTGTGCCTCTTAGCGCCAGGACGGAGCACACTAAGCCTTAGTCCAACGCCCAGTGGGACTGAAACTGACGGGGCAAACTCTCCTTGAGCCTGTGCCGTTCGGGACCGGTTCTGGAAGAGGTCTGTTAATAATCCAAGGCTAGCAAGTGGGAACCGAAGCGAGACAGGCTAGACATTGGTGCCTGACTTTGTGTATCTGTGCATAGCACTAGCACCAAGACGAAGGATGAAATGCAGGGAGCTATGGTCAACGGAGGAGATACTATTGTTGAGAGTACTCCGTACCGAACCGATGAACCGAGTTAAAATTGTCAATAACCGTTGAATATGCATAGACCAGTGTAGAGTGCAAAGGACAGAAGTTGAGGATAAAGTAGTATTCATACAGAATAATGTCTACGAGTACAAAACGTGGAAATTACCGGATTGGGCCCTGGGATCCAGGGCAGCGAACGCCACGTGGAGTAAGTTCAGAGAGTGTCGTGTGTCTGCTTGCCTGTTGTTGTTCTTGTAACTATATGCACACGAACAGAAGACGATCGATGTATAAAATACTAGAGTGTTCTGTATGTCACGACCAAATGTCCAATAATACCGGCCCTATTCCTGCTGATCCTTTTCTCCTGTCCATCCCAGCCCGGCTGGATGGAACGGCATTCCTCGGGATAATCGTAGAACGAACGCGACAATATCGAGTAACTCTCCGCGTGGCCATTTTCGGAAGACGACCATAACGAGGTTGATTCCGACAGATTCGTGGACAGACAAATCGGAAAGATGGGAATCACCTATACCACAGTAGTGTCTGTATACTGTTTGCGGCACGAGGACAGCCGCCAACGCTACCCCGGCCTGTTACAGAGAGAGAATAGACCGAAACCTCACCGGGAGGTAGACTTATTTCCTTTTCGCTCTCCGGTATCATTTTATTATTATTATTATATCAGTACAGAGTAGTGGTTTAATTGCTTATGGGCTCTGACCAGACTAATATTATTTATTATTGATTATTCTCCTACTGCGACCGGTGCAATCCCCACCGGGACTCCTTCCGACTTAACCTCTTCTGAAATCCCATTGTTTTTTTTTTTTTTTTTTTCCCCTTCTTTTCTGATTTAAAGAAGAACATTCCCCCAGATTCATTATTATTATTATTATTTTATCATATTCTTCGGGATTGGAATTCCACTTTCCAATCACCTGCATCTCTTGCACACTTGTACAGGACTCCTGCAGTGTGATAGTGATTGATTGATCCATCGATCGATCGATTCCCCGGGGGGGTTTCTTTTTCCTCGTACTCCCTGCCAGTACTTTTTTTTTTTAACTCTGTACGAAGTACTGTTCGCTTTTGCTCTCTTTCTTTTCTTCTTTTCTTCATTCTTGCTGCATAACACGCTATTTTCTTTAATCCTTCCTCAAATCTATTCTACTTCTTTTTTTATTCTATCTTCTACTCTCCACTTCCCGACCGGCTTACCATAATCGCCACTCTCCTCCGCGGTACTTGCATCATCGTCACCATTCTGACCCGTCCTCTCCTCTCTGGCCCTGCGTGGAAAGCATGTATCATGACAGTATTTTAATATGCTGTTTTGATCCTGCTAGACCGTAATTATCTGTGGAGATGGATTTTATTGTGAGTACCTTGTCTCCGTCTGCGAGAGCAATCGTCGCGTCGCATGCCTCTCTTCTTCCTCCTTTTTTGATATCCCCAATTCTAACAGAGCCGCTATCGCAACAGCTTTCCTTAACGCATTTTTGCGAGGTGCATGGCCCTACCTCGATCATCTGTTCCCAAGTCCTCCCTTTCTCCTGTTCGCAATGTTATCCCGATAAATACGACCTCTCCTCCGACGATACCCCCGCCACTCCCCATGATACCAAACCTCCTTCCTCCTCCCACGCCAAGCAAGATGAAGATTCCGCAGGCACATCTGCGACACCCAAGATCGAAGATCATCCCTACTTTATGAAAAGCAACCCCAATCCCGCCCCTGCTGAGCCACCAAAAGAGCGCCCCAGTCGTGCTGGCCCTGGCCCTGATGGTGGGGATACTTGCGCCAGTTGCAGTTTGACCCTTCCTGAGAAATTGAGCAAACAGCTCCCGCCTGGCGCACCCGGTACTACCACAGATGACGGTAAAGGGAAAAACGGAAGCCCCGTGTTTCGTTCCCGCGAAGTAGTCTACTCCTGCGGGAATAGCCATGGTGATTATGATGACAGCGCTCGCGACACTCAGACCTCCTTTTCCGAATCCATGCATTCCTCCTCTGTCGCATCGGATGCTTCGTCCTCTTGCCACACTCACATGCTTACATACCTCTCTTTGCGCGGTCCACCTAACCCCGCTGATTATGCTCTCCTGAGACGCTCCTCCATCCGCACACTCAGTTGCGAACTCCTGCCGCGCGGTTTGTCGTCTGGCCCTATTTGCTTTGGTGACTCCGTCGCCGGCTACACGATTGCTTACATCTTCCGTCTTCCCGATCCAATGGCGCGCGGTAAACGGCGCAGCTATGCCCTGGTGGCCCTTGCCGGAAAAGACGCCGGACGAGCATTCCGCGCATGTCCAATAATCTGGCGGGCTTTTGGTCGCATCGCCGCGAGCATCGTCAGCTCGGCGGAGAATTACCAGGAAGAAGAAAAGCGCCGCGAGGAGGAGCAAAATGGTGCCAGCCGGGCTGGTGGCCGTCAATACACTCCGGTCTCTTCTTTCCTGACCGGCCGCGCTCTGGACCCGGATGGCCAGCCTCGCCGCCTCGGTCAGATTCGCGCACGAAATCTAGCCGAAATCGCCGGGAATCCGTACATTTTTGCTGAACTACATGCGAATCTCACCGCCCTTCTCCAGCAGTTGGGTGCGATGTTTGGAGGTGCTCCCATTTCAGAGGACCAATTTGTTTGCAGCACTGTACGAGACGATGAGGCTTTTGCGCAGCGGCGTGTTTCCTTATCCAACGGGAAAGGTCAATCACAAGAGAAACAAGATGATGACCTTGGATTGTCCACGCTGGAGATTTCTGGTCCAAAGCCGATCCCAATCGCACCACGTCGAACGGTTATTGCATAAACCCGTCTCATTTCTTTATGAATCCCCCGACATACATACTCCTACTCAACTTGTCTGATCTCTTTGGGCCCTCCAACACTGGCCCCGTCATTGCCTCTGTTCGGGTATTGACCATTTTTGTACTTGTTCTATTTCCGATTTTTTGACAGTGTTCTGTATCGCATACGGTTTGGGTCTTTTTTGATGAGGGATCTGGTATAGACTATGGCGTCTTTTAGACATGGGACCGGAGTTTGTCTTTTCATTGTCAAGCGTACTTTTGCGGGGCTAGCGATCTTTTTTTTTTTTTTTTTTTTTTTTTTTTTTATCTTTCGTTTCATTTCTATTCTTGATTATGCTGGAACGCGAGCGCTCATGATGATACGAATGCCGTTACGAAGGCGACGACGCGCTTCTCCAGTCAATGTATTTTATATAGTTTTTTTTTTTTTTTTTTCTTTGGGTCTTGAATATGAATTTATCCAGCATTTATCCTCATCAAGAACTTTAGTCGAAACAAAAAGTACTAAGGGGTACATACACCCAATCTGACGTCGAAACCTGTCGGCTGAAGTCATGCGCGAACTCAATTCGTGCCACATGTGAGCCACATGTCAGATCGGATTACATATGATGTTATCCTGACTACTCTGTTAGTATACGGAGTATGTACTCCGTCGCTCAGAATTGGGCCGTTGTACATACTCCGTACTTCAAGCATAGTTCCCTAGGTTCGGCCCGCTTTTTGTGCATCTGCTCCGTCTGTACTAGAAGCATCGGTAGGATTTAGGCTCATCCTTTGACGCGACATGTGATTACATGTGATGTTGGACTTGGCGACGGCGATGTATGTCAATTGACTTTTCAGTTTATTTTCTTCCGATAGCCGTGTTGCTCACTTGGGGGTGTGGACAAAGTACGGTGATATCTTGGATATATATTTGTACCGCGGGTACTATGTTTTGGGTGATACGCCATGCAATGGGTATTGTTTAAAGAGCATGTAGTTGCGCGAAAATACTATATTCTTGACTACGTCGGAAAATTTATTATCACTAGGTGTTGCTTTACACATGCACATCATGCTGCATACACATAGGCGAGTCTTGTGCCAAGCCCTAAGCTGCAGTGTGGAAATGGGATGATTACCACGGGTATTGAGTATAACGAGCTATTCAGCGAGAATTTGGAACTAATCCTTAGGCATATGCTCAGATATGATAAAAGCAGGCATATTCTCTTGCATATAGAAAGAGAGAGAGAGATGTGAGGTGCAGGAAAAATACTCCACCATATGGTCACCTGACTCCCGGAAAAACCTACCGGAAAGGGCTTATTCCGCTCCGACCGCACCACCACCTCGAAAATTCGCACCACACAAGAACAAAACGACACACTTCATCCCGCTCTCTTTCACCCTCGCCCTCCCCGCCTCATTTGACCTGAATATTATACAAAAAGGGGAAGAAATCACTAAGAATTAATTAACCAAAGCACTTGACATATTAAAAAGGGCAAAATGGGTGTCACTTTTGACAAGTGCGAGACACGGCCGGCTCACATTGAAGCCATCCTCAACGGCCTTGACAGATACAACCCAGAGACTACGACAGTATTCCAGGACTATGTTTCTCAGCAGTGTGAGGAGCGGACGTTTGACTGTTATGCTAACCTGGCTCTTTTGAAGCTGTGAGTTTTCCCTCTACCTTTTGTTTTTGCGTTTGTGTGTTTTGTTCATATTTGGTTGCTCTCTCGCTGGCTGGCTGTGGGCTGTTTTTAGCCCTGACTGGAAGCGATTGAGAGCTTCTACCCTCCCTTTCCCTCCTCCCTTATAAAATAGTCTTGGACCTTTTTATGATGAAGTGGATATATATATTTTGTCTTCTTTTCCCGACAGAATAAGCCCTCGGGATAGTGTTGATCTTCCATGGCGCTGAGAAAGGCCCCTCGATTTGCAAATGCATTGAAGCCTGTAGCATCTGGATGTATGAATTTCATGTGCTAATCTGCGTGACTTAATAGATACCAATTCAACCCTCATCTCCTCCAGCCCGAGGTTGTCACCAACGTCCTCGCCAAGGCTCTCACCGTCTTCCCCTCCCCGGCTTTCTCTCTCTGCCTTGCTCTCCTCCCCGCACACACCCAGCCTTTCGCAGAAGCACAAAACACTTCTCAAACCTCCGACTTTGTCGAATCCGTCCAAAAACTCGCCCGCCTCTCCACCCTCCTCGAGTCTGCACAATACGCCCAGTTCTGGTCGACCCTGAACTCGGACGATCTGTACGCAGACCTTGTTGCCGATGTCGCCGGGTTTGAGGAGCTCGTGCGCATCCGCATTGCCATTGAGGTCGGCAAGACCTTCCGCCAGATCAACGCCGATGTGCTTGAGGCATGGCTTGACCTGAGAAATGGCGAAGCTCTTGAGAAGTTCGTCGCCGAGGTCTGCAACTGGGAGGTCGAGAAGTCCGGCCCCAGTGTTGTTGTTAAGGTGCCCACCAACAAAGAGAACGAGGCCCGCAGTGAAGTCAAGAGTGAACGCGTCGGCATCGAGCAGTTCGGCCGCGTGCTCAGACGGGGGTTTGAGCAGGCCGCATAAACCCTTTCCTTTCTCTTTTTCTCCTTTTTATCTCCCTAATTTTCTGGCATGTAAAAATTATTTGTCCTTTTTTCTTCTTTCCTCTGTGCTGATACCTTATCTTCGCCACCGAAAGAGCTATGTTTTCCCTTCACTTTCTAACTTTTCTTTTGCTTTACCTGGAAGAAAGCATGTGTATATGACGTCCATGAACGAGTCCAGAGAACCAAAATAATGACGATACGGGGATCAGAATTGGAGGGAGGCTGCCGGCGCAATTGGCGTTTTGCTTGTGTCGCATACCATTGTGATAGATTTGGGGAAGAAACGAAGTTTTTTGAAACATCTTCAACAACTTTTTGGGGTATTCGCTTTTCGCGTTTGCTTAGCACGGATGTCAAATTGCAATCCAGCCTTACAATGACTGTGGTTGTGCCGAAGAAGTGCTGATATTGAGGGGAGTTTTTACTCTGGCCAGCGACGTACTAGATTTGTGTCTTTGAGTGTCTTTTGATGCTGAGATGGCACACGTCCATTGAGGACCTGGAACATTATTATCGTAGTATAAACTGCGTAGCAATCTACATATGGACTTTTTTTTTTTCTTCTTAATACTACTTCTCCCGTGTGGCACTAGATTTAAACAAACCAGTGTATCATTTTCAACCAACATCATAATCATAAGCAAACATCTATGTACTTGAGTGTACTCTCTATACAGGGAACTCAAAATAAATCACTTCATCAACTCCTCCCACTGCACCCCAGCCCATTCCTCCCTCCAACCCGTAACACCAACCTCCTTCGGCCCACAGTCCTTCCCACAAACACCCAGGATAATCGTCCCCCATTCCATCCCCGCATCATCCTTAGCATCAAGCCCCAGCTTCTCTCTCCCATCTTCCAAAACGCTAATCGTGTGAGGCACAAGCTGCAGCTCAAACACACGCTCAGTACCACAGTATTCGCAGCGGGGGATCTTGCTGCTACCCTGACCACCAGCGGTCTTTACATGGCCCTGGTTTTGGTGGTGCGAGTGGTAAAGGCGTTTCCCGACGTCGTCGACGTAGGAGTACAGCAATGGCTCACCCTGGAATTCATACCGCAGGACTTGCTCCGGGTTATGCGCGAGACGGGTCGAGAAGCGCAGGAAGGCCTTGTCGAGCTCGGACTCGAAGGTATCTTTCAGTTCGGCGTCTTTGCCGCCGGCAGCAGCGGGGTCTTCGGTGTTGTCGATGGTGACGTTTTCGGGGATTGTGGGTGGGGTGCGGTCGAGGGTTTCGTAGTCGGCATCGAGGTAGTAGTTCGGATAGGGAGGGGGGAAAGCGGATTGGGAGGGCCAGGGGGTTAGGGGGCCGGATTCCTCGGGGGGTGTGGTTGGTTTGAAGTTTGATGGTGGGGTGGAGGGGAGTTTGTTGGGGGTTGAGATGCGGACTTTGTCGGCGAAGGATTCGGAGAGGTTGTTTGCTGTGGAAGGTGGTTTTGGTGCGGTGCTGGGCGCGGGTGTTGCGAAGGGGTTGGCGTTGTCGCCGGCCTGCGACGAGAATGGATTAGCGTTCGCAGAGATGTTGCCGGTGAGAGCGCCGGCTCCGAACAGACTAGCGCCCAAGTCTTGCTTGGGAGGAGCCTGGGTAGGTTCCTGCGCCTCATCTTCCTTCTTCTCGTCGGATTCCGCCTCCTTGTTCTCTTCCAGCTCCTCAATATTCACCTTCTTCGTTGCGCGCAGAGCCCTAACACTGCCCGGCTTGCGGACACATGCCTTCCTCGAACAACCAAAAATATACAGCCGCCGCTCATTAGCGGGAAAGTCAGCGGGAAGATCGCCGTGCAATTCGAGGAGGAGCGCCATGGGACGACTGCAGACTTTGCAGTTGGCGAATTCGCCCGGAGGCGGGGTAGCGTCGTCGGGCCATGACTGCGATAGATAGTCAACAGGTGATCTTTATTCGATTTTTGAAGTTCTGAGAGTGAATCCACGTACAGGCCAGCCTCCAAGATGACTGATTGTGTCTTCTATGAGTTCTTCTGAGGGGTAGCCCAGGAGGGTTGCGGTCTCGGTGAAGTCCTCGTCTTCGAGGGAGGAGTCGCTGTCGTATGGATCCATTGTGCTGTTGGTGTAGCTCAGACGGGCGATGTGACCGAGATGTAGAGTATGGACGTCCTTTCTCTCGAGGAAAGAGGCTTCAGAATACCTCGATGTATGTTTGGTGGTGACCTCCAAAAAAAAAAAAAAAAGAATGCGATAAGCGATAGCCGCCTCTATTCCAAATCGGGAATAGCGTGATACCAACGGGCAGCATACAACGCCATATGTACCGCCATCGCTTCAATCGACTCTTAATAAGCTTCTCAATAGCTTCATCTTCATGTCTCATACTCATCTCTGTTGAATCTCTATGAACATCTATTCTATAAGTGGCTGTCATTTTCGTTGATACTAATAGCTGCTGCGACCCTTATGAGATCACATATCGATTTCGAAGAATAGCTCATCGACAGCTTAGGCAAGATGGCTCTCCATAGACACGCCACTTCTTTGATGCTTTCTCGATTATTCCTAATTTATCAAGTGATACTCCTCCTCATTCCATTCAGTAACGCAGATGATCAGCAACCTCTACATGCAACGGCAGAAGCTACCCCGAAACGGGTGGCAGTGATCGGTGAGATCCAGTTCTATACAATATCAATCGCTATCAACTGACAATATACAGGAGCCGGAGCCGCAGGCTCATCCAACGCCTACTTCCTGCGCAAATACGCAGAATCCTCCCAAACACCCGTTGACGTCACCGTTTTCGAACGGTCCTCGTACATCGGCGGCCGTTCGACAACAGTAGATGTCTTCGATAACCCAGCATACCCCGTCGAACTAGGCGCCTCGATCTTCGTGGAAGTCAACTACAACCTCGTGAATGCATCCAGGGACCTCGGGCTTGTAGCCCAGGGCGCCGATATCGCCCGGCCTAAGGAGTCTGACGATAGCATTGGCATCTGGGACGGGAAGGAGTTCGTGGTCACGTTACAGAACACAAGCAGCTGGTGGAATATCGGCAAGATACTCTGGCGATATTGGCTTGCGCCGATAAAGGCGCAGAATCTGATGAAAAGTACTGTGAAGAAGTTCCTCAGTCTGTACGAGGAGCCTATGTTTCCGTTCCCGTCGCTCTCTGATGCTGCAGAGAAAGTCGGCTTGCTGAATGCCACTGCGTCTCCCGGAGAGGACTTCCTTGAGAGGAATGGCATCTCGGCTGATTTTGGCCGGGAAGTCATCCAAGCCAGCACGCGGGTCAACTACGGACAGAACCTTCCACAGATCCACGGCTTGGAGACCATGGTCTGCATGGCCGCAGAGGGAGCCGTCTCCATCGAAGGCGGGAACTGGCGCATCTTCGACGGGATGCTGAAGTCGTCCAGCGCAGACGTCAAACTCAACACGACCGTGACGTCCATCGAGCGCAACAATGTCGACGACACCCTCACCATCAAGTCCGTTTCGGAAGACCACGCAAATAAAAAGCAGGAACACTCCAATAACGTCTTCGACGAAGTCGTCATTGCTGGCCCCTTGCAGTACTCCGGCATCCATATCTCCCCACCACTCGAACACACCCCAGATGAAATCCCATATGTCACACTCCATGTGACGCTATTCTCCTCGCCCCACAAACTCTCTCCGCAATTCTTCGGCTTGGGTCCCAACGAGCAAACACCCGAAACGATCCTCACCACGCTCCCCAAAGAAACGAACCTAGGGACCGAAAAGCCAGGCGCAGGACCCGCAGGTTTCTGGAGTATCAGTTCCCTACGAACCGTAACGACAGAAAACAACGAACGCCACTACGTCTACAAGATATTCTCCCCGGAACGACTGACAGGCGAGTTTGTCGCGCAAGTTCTAGGATTTCAGAACTCTACTGCCGTCAATGGCGAGTCGACAATCGCTGACCTCCCCAAGACTGACATCAGCTGGTTCCATGAGAAGATCTGGCATCCGTATCCGTTTTTGTATCCGCGGGTGACATTTGAAGAGCCCAATGTTGCGCCGAATCTTTGGTACACGGGTGGGATTGAGAGTTTCATCTCGACTATGGAGACAAGTTCGTTGATGGGGAAGAATGTAGCTGCGTTGATGGTGCAGTCGTGGAAGGGTCAAGATACTACCTCGTCTGATGAACAGGGCAGGGATGATCTGTGAATGATTGTCAAGTTGTTTCACGATTTACGACATGCCTGAACAAACACATTTCTACTCTTTCTACTTGTCCATTACTTAGCATAGCACAAATCAAGAAAGGAACTCTGAAGGATCAAGATGAATTGATTAGATTCCCCAAATATGAGGTTGAACTTTTATATGCAAATAGCCGTCGCTGTGTTGAAGAAACTCATTTCACATAAACGTATCCCATACATATCCCATACATATCCCATGACCCGCGTATGGTTGAAAAAGCAGACCGGTACCCCTGTACAAAACCCCTTTGAAAAGCACAAATTTTTCGCCCTTTCTAGCAACCCAAACAATGATGTTGAATAAAAGAAAAATAGATGCAAAAGGAAATAAAAGAAGAAAGAAAACGTGATATATAACCAGACAAAACCAAAATCACCAATGCCAGTTAATTTAAATGGGCAAAGGGAAGGTGCTGGCCCACTCGGCAACCTCCTTGCGGAGGGCGAGGATCTCAGAGACGGTTTCAGAGGCAACCTTGGCCTTGAAGTCCTTGAGCTTGTTGGCCGGCTTGGGGAGCTCAGCCTGGACGCTCTTGCAGATCTTGATGGCCTGGTCAATGTACTGAGCAATACGCTTGAACTCCTCCTCACCCATGCCACGGGTGGTCATGGCGGGGGCACCGATACGGATACCGCAGGGGGTGAGAGCGGACTTGTCACCGGGGATGGAGTTCTTGTTGCAGGCAATGTTGATCTGCTCGAGAACAGCCTCAACCCGGGCACCGTCCAAGGACTTCTCACGGAGGTCAACAAGGACCATGTGGCTGTCAGTACCGTCAGCAACGAGCTTGTAGCCCAGCCGCTTGGACTCGTTCTCGAACGCCTTGGCGTTCTTGATAACCTGCTCCTGGTACTGCTTGAACTCGGGGCTGGCAGCCTGCTTGAGGGCAACAGCAAGAGCAGTGATGGTGTGGTTGTGGGGACCACCCTGGTGGCCGGGGAAGACAGAGAAGTTGATGGGACCCTCAAGGTCGTACAGGATGTCCTCACCGGTCTTGGCGTTGGTGCTGCGGACACCCTTGCGGAAGAAGATCATGGCACCACGAGGACCACGGAGCGACTTGTGGGTGGTGGTGGTGACGACATCAGCATGCTCGAAGGGCGACGGGATGACACCAGCAGCAATGAGACCGGAGATGTGGGCCATGTCGACAATGAGGTAGGCGCCGACCTTGTCAGCGATCTTACGCATGCGGGCGTAGTCGATCAGACGGCAGTAGGCAGAGGTACCGGCAACAATGCACTTGGGGCGGTAGAGCTCAGCGTTGTGCTCGAGCATGTCGTAGTCAATGATACCAGTGTCGAGGTTGACACGGTAGGGGAAAGTCTCGAAGTAGGTAGAGACGGCAGAGATCCTAAGACACGGCAGGTTAGCATTTGCTTTTACGCATGTACGACTTGAATGGTAAAACGTACTTCTTGGCGGGAGTCTGGTAACCGTGACTCAAATGACCACCGTGGGGCAGGTCGAGACCCATGAGACGGTCGTGGGGGCGCATGAGGGCCTGGTAGACCTGGAGGTTGGCAGGGCTACCAGAGAGACACTGAACGTTGACACCCCACTTCTCAGAGTCGAGGTTGAAAGCCTTGAGAGCACGAGCCTGGCAGGTGAGCTCAATGGCATCGATGTGCTGGTTACCACCATAGTAACGAGCTCCGGGGTAGCCCTCAGAGTACTTGTTGGACATGGGCGAGCCAAGAGCATCGAAGACAGCACGAGAGGTGAAGTTCTCGGAGGCAATCAGTACGACGGATTCACGCTGACGCTGGATTTCCTTCTCCATGATCTGCGCGATCTCGGGGTCGGAGTCCACGAGACGGTTCTCCATTTGCTATACCATCCAAGTTAACCATGACAAGATCCTTTGAGTGGGAAAATTCTGCGATAGAGGGGAAGTACTCACCTCCCGGTGGGTGGAGGACAGAGCGTAAGCAGCCATTGCGACGAAGGGTATCTTTGATGAAAGAGAGGGATATAGGTCAAGGGATTGAAGAAATTGGAGGGAATAGATGCAAGCACAAAGACGTTTTTGAAGAGAAAAGAAGAGAGTGAGAAGAGGAAGAAGAGAAGAAATGAGAGAAAAAAAAAAAAAAGGGAAAATAACTCTGATGGCGGGCGGCGGAGAATCTTAGAGGGGTTGACAGTTTTTGCCGCCTCAGGCAGAATGTGCTTTTTTTTTTTTTTTGCGGGATCAGCGGACTTTGATTGGCCAATAAGCGCTCCGCCCAGGAACGATATCGGCGAAGAGCGTTTCACCGGGAAACAGTCATACTTGCGCGGACTAGTGTTATTCCATGGTCTAAGTATACAATGCAGTTAAGCAATGTTTATTCTATTGCCAAGTGTTGCAATTGGAATGTATTGGTATCTAGCAGTACAGAGTACAAGCAAGTAAGGAAGATGATGTGATGTGGATCATAGTTGCTCTGCAAGTAAGAGGACCGTGGGAGCCTCTAAGCGATCAGTGCTGAGATCCATCCCCCCCGCGAAGCACATTCCAGTGTAGCACAGAACCCCTCGACTTCGAACAGTTATTATGCTTGCAGGTGCTGTGATCCCAATCCCTTGCACAGGTCAATTGGGCCACATCGATTGTCGCTGTCACATCGCCCATACATTACGTTCAAAGAGCATGCGTGATCGAGTTGGTTTCGTGTGAATCGTTCCGGGATGTTAATTCCACAGAGGTCGCGTACTGCTTATTGACCGAGTTGGCAGATCCCTAGAATGTCTGCTATATCACAAGACCAGCGCATCTGTCCGTTGACAGCCAAGGTCCCTTCCCAGTGATCGAGCCGCCCAACAATAGCTTCCTGCCCAACTGAAAGCGCTAGGAGAACCTTGATTGTATTGTCCATATATGCCAACGTTGTCCTCAAGTCTGCATCTTGGATTGTTGAGAGTTCGTCTGACCGGCTCTTCTCCCAAAGTCAGAGATGACCGATTGCAGTTTGGCAATACGGTCCTCGAGCTCATCAATCTCCTGATCTTGCTCTGCAACAGAACGCTGCACATCTGGAAGTCCTTCCACCACTGCTTGTGCTTTTTGGATCCGGATCTTGATGGAGCTGGCTTCCGTGGGGAGGTCTTTGATGTCAAGCGGAGGAGGTGCGTTGGAACTAAGGGCGGCGATTTCAGCGGCCATGGAGGCAGGCCCTACTGCAGGATGTTGGCCATTTCCGCTTCCCGTCGCTGTCTGCTGTTGCTGTTGTTGAGACTGAGCGTCTGAAGGACCTCCCGCGCCCGTGGCATCTCCGGCAGCTCCTGGGCCCGTGGCATTGTTCGAGGGAGAAAGCAACCGAAGGAGAAGACCGTGCAATGGTGGGATGATATCTAAGGTCTGCGGAGGTGGAAAAGGCACGGCTTGCGGCGTCGTGGTGGTGGTGGTGGTAGCTGTCGGGTCTTTGGCAGGGGTCTCGGGCGCGGAAGACAGCTTTGGCAGGGGAGTGATGGCGGCAGTGGGGGATCGGGACGCCATTGCGGGAGCGTGGGGTAACCAGTAAGTAATATTTTCCACTGGCAATTCCTTCAATCCACGCTGGCCTCAATAATAATTAATCGGGTGTGATTGACAGTTCCTGGTTTCGGCTGTTGAGTAGGAAAGAGTCGGAACGCGTTCGATCGCAGCGGCGGACGAGAACGGAGGTTTTCCCGTGACGTCGAACAACCAAAAGCGTCACCGGGAACAAGCGCGCTGCCCCTCCCCATACACATATTATTATTTCTCTCCCTTCACCGGTCGGTTTTTTTTTCCCCTTCTTTCTTCTCTTCATCACCTTCCTTTTTTATTTTATTTTTTTTTATATATTATTAGTGGTGAGTTCTCTCTCATTTCTTTAAATTGGGAAATCTGCCCTAATCCAGTGCTATAAAAAACACTGTTCTGTTGACGTTCAACAATTGACCTTTTTTTTTTGTCTTGCAGGTGTCTCTCGATTCACCATGGCCAAGGTCGACCAGAAAGCCGTTCTGAGTAAGCTCGAACAATGCCCTACGGATGCTGGCAGTATCGCTCATATGGTTTCTTTATATAGTTGTCATCGACGGTTGGGGTGTTCCCTCCGAGAACTCGAAGGGCGATGCCATCACCGCCGCTGAGACTCCCTTCATGTCGGGGTTCGCTGAGGCCAATTCCAAGACCGCCCAGGGCTACACCGAGTTGGATGCTTCCTCGTTAGCTGTCGGTCTGCCGGAGGGTCTCATGGGTAACAGTGAAGTCGGTCACTTGAACATCGGTGCCGGCCGTGTGGTCTGGCAGGACAGTGTTCGCATCGACCAGACTCTGAAGAAGAATGAACTGAAGAAGGTGGACAACATTTTCAAGTCCTTCACTCGTGCGAAGGAGGGTAATGGTCGTCTGCACTTGGTGGGTCTGGTTTCGGACGGCGGTGTTCACTCCAACATCACCCACTTGGTCGGCCTGCTTCGTGTCGCCAAGGAGATGGAGATCCCCGAGGTGTTCATCCACTTCTTCGGTGATGGACGTGACACCGACCCTAAGAGCGCCGCCAAGTACATGGAGGATCTGCTTGAGAAGACCAAAGAAATTGGCATTGGTAAGATCGCCACGGTGGTTGGCCGCTACTGGGCTATGGACCGTGACAAGCGCTGGGACCGCGTTGAGCTCGCGCTGAAGGGTGTTGTCTCGGGCGAGGGTGAGGAGAGCTCTGACCCCGTCAAGACCATCAAGGAGTGCTATGAGAAGGGCGAGACGGACGAGTTCTTGAAGCCTATCATTGTTGGCGGCAAGGACCGCCGGATTCAGGGTACGGTTGATTAGCTTGCGTTAACTTACGTGCATGATTGACTGACTTTATCAGATGACGACACCCTCTTCTTCTTCAACTACCGTTCCGACCGTGTCCGTGAAATCACCCAGCTCTTGGGTGACTACGACCGTTCCCCCAAGGCCGACTTCCCCTACCCCAAGAACATCCACATCACCACCATGACCCAATACAAGACCGACTACACCTTCCCCGTTGCCTTCCCTCCTCAGCACATGGGTAACGTCCTCGCTGAATGGCTCGGTAAGAAGGACCTCCAGCAGTGTCACGTTGCTGAGACCGAGAAGTACGCCCACGTTACTTTCTTCTTCAACGGTGGTGTTGAGAAGCAGTTCCCCGGTGAGGTGCGCGACATGATTCCCTCGCCCAAGGTCGCCACGTACGACCAGGACCCTAAGATGAGCGCCGCCAGTGTTGGTAAGAAGACAGCTGAGCGCATTGCCGAGGGCAAGTTCGAGTTCATCATGAACAACTTTGCTCCTCCTGACATGGTTGGCCACACTGGTGTCTACGACGCTGCTATTGAGGGTGTTGCTGCCACCGACAAGGCCATTGGCGAGATCTACGAGGCTTGCAAGAAGAACAACTACCTTCTCTTCATCACTGCCGACCATGGGTGAGTCTTCCTAACATAGTACCCCTAGCTAGTTGACTAACCGTCATAGAAACGCCGAGGAAATGCTCAACGAGAAGGGCACCCCCAAGACCTCGCACACGCTCAACAAGGTTCCCTTTGTGTTGGCCAACGCCCCTGAGGGCTGGAGCCTCAACAAGGATGAGGGTGTTCTGGGAGATGTCGCACCGACGCTCCTTGCTGCCCTTGGTATTGAGCAGCCTGAGGAGATGTCTGGCAAGAGCCTTTTGGTCAAGGCATAGATTAGTATATAATAGATCTTTCCCTATAGAGGGTTGTATGATGTGGTATGAAGAAATGAACAATTAATCGATGATTTACTATGTGTCCCGACTGCCGAACAAGTAGAATGTGCCAGAGCGCGCCAGATCTCGGAACCCCATGATCGACAGAACCATCGAAATCTGAATATGGCCAGCTACAGCTTGTCCCCACCAAACTGATCTCAGCTGAATGCCCAATCCACCCCAAGACCCTAATTATCCGACAATCGACTCTTCACCGCTTCAGCTCACTTATCTCCCCGAAAACTTGAGTCATGCTATTGCCGTTTTGGCGTTAACCGGGACCATCCATCTCATCTCGCTCGCCAGATCGATGTGATCGGTTCACTCGTATGGTCGGAACATTTCCCCCATATCCACCTATACGATGCCGTGGGCCTTCCCAAGTGGTCATAGATAGATGCAAATACCGGACAAAATTCTACGAGCAACTCACTCCTGCCTCACTGGGACGTTGCCGCTTTAACGGGGTGACGGATAGAACAAATGGATAAGTAAATTGATGACATGAATATCATTGAACCAGAAGCAACCTCTACAACCAGAATCGGCCAAAACCTCTTCATTGCAGTCAACCAACTAGGCATCGCCATTTGCATTCCCCTCTGACGAAGCCCTGAGCTTCTTATTATACGCGTCACTTAACAATTCATCCGCCTCATTTTTCTCAAATAACTGCGCGTTGTAACAAGGAGGAATCCCATACCGATCCGTCGCTGTCGGATCAGCCCCATGCTCGAGCAACCACCGTATCGGCTCCAATTTGCCAATCTCGGCAGCAATATTAAGCGGCCTTGCACCCCAATGAAAACCCCGCATATGGATCGCAAGGTGATTGACACCAGCACCGCGCTTGACCAGATGATCGAGCATTTCAATCACGTCCGCGCTTGTGTCCCAGTATAGCGCCTCATGTATGGCTCGGCTGTTGTGGAGGTTGGCGCCGTGCTCGAGGAAGATGTCGACTATGGAGGGGCTGGCACTATTGGCTGCTTGCTCCAGCACGGCTCCGGACGTGTCGATGTAATCCGAGTCGTCGTCGTGTTCCTTTTCTGGGTCTGGGTCCGGGCCGAAGTTGGGGTTTGCGCCTAGGGCCAGGAACCAGCGGAGAAGGGTTTAGTCGTCTTTTTGAACGACATGCCTATTACAGGCAATGGTGTTAGGTCTGGCTAGATAAAACAATAGATAAATGAGACGAAAAACATACATCAAGGAAACACGGCGCAAGCTCAGGTTTTGATGGATATCCAATCCATGCTCGAACACGAGTGTAAATGCTTCGACTGATCGTGCTTCTTCCACCACACTCGAGTCTATTGTCACATTTGCTATCCAAGAGAAACCGCATGATGTCAATGTGATTTTTCGTCGCAGCATCTCGCAGAGCTAATGTCCATGATCCATCGCTTTGATTGCTACGGAGAAGCAATTCTTGGACTCGGGCCAGGTCGCCTTCTCGACAGCTTTCTCGGAGTTTGGCCGTCGCTACGGCATCTGGGTAGGAGTAGTTGACAGACCGTTGAAACGGCATTGTAGCAAAGAACCCGAGGAAGTTGAGTGTTGAATTGTGGAAGGAAAGCAGAATACAGCCAATGTTCAATGATAATAAAAACTATAGGAAAGTCAGCCTCGTGAGGTTGTTAATCGTCGTCGGATCGGGGCGGTTCAGGATGAACATCACCTATTAGGACGGCAGACAAGGGCAGACAAGGCTTTTTTAAATGCTTTTTTTTTTTTTTTTTTTTTTTT
>NW_019170496.1:8932-38761 GCF_001890805.1 Aspergillus glaucus CBS 516.65 | reverse complement strand
GGGGGGGAGTATTTGGAGTGTTATAAGAACTGAAGTAGATGGTGAGTTTCTGGTGTTGTGGGGTTGCTGTAGGGGTATTGTTGAGTACTAATTACTAATTGGTGTTGATAGATCTGCTACATGTATGACTTTTCAGTTAATGGGGGTGGAATGGAAAAGAAATGTGGAGGCACTTGAGTGTTGTTGTATACTTAAGAATATCGTCTTTTCTCATTTTGGAAAGACATCTAAATCAAACCCCCAATCAACATTTGACAAGAAAATAAATGATTTTATCTCGATGATACATATGAAGCCCAGGGTCACAAACCCTAAGACACATACATACATCACGGAATGAATTCTAATGCTCTTTTCCCGGACCCTTCGCCAATCCAAGACACTCAGCCATATAAAAGAAAATATCAACCGAATTGTACACCCCCCCAAACAACTCCTGACACGGCCCCTGCGCAAACACAGGCACATCCGTCAACGAGTGCACACCCTGGTCACTATCCACCGGCAACGTCCCGTTCACAAGGAATCCAGTAACTGCATCCTTATAGTTAGCCACGGGGCCATTCGCAGGAGTGCGCGGGCCTTCTGCGTGAACTTGGTAGTTCTCACGGTGATCCGGGAATGCCACAACGCCAGCGTGCAGGGAGTATCGCGGATCCCAACGCGAGGGGAAATGTACACCTTCGGAGTAGCGCAGGTTGCTTCCGCCATTACCCATGGTATACTCTGAGAGACCTGAGTTTTCGTAGTACCCGACTGCGCGGCGCTTGGAGCGGTCGTCTTTCTGGGCGTTGAGATACTCTGTGTCGACGGAGCCAGTGACGTCGAAGCCGTGGCCGTGGTCTGCGGTTACGAGGATCAAAGTATCTTCGAGTTCGCCGAGGGCGTCTAGTTTTTCGATTGTTGCGCGGACGGTATCGTCGAGTTCGAGCAGTTCGCCGAGCGAGCGGTCGTAGTCTAGCGAGTGCATCTGCTTGTCGATACTCGCTGCCTCGGACATGAGAAACCAGCCGTCTTTCTCGTGGCGCGCGTTCAGGACATCGATGGCTTTTAGGGTCATGTCCTTCAGGCCTGGGAGATCCTTTGCATCGCGACCAGAGCCGTCGGGGTAGTTACTCTGGTTGAGCAGGTTGGACTGGTAGACGTTGCGGTCGAGCCATGTTGCCAGGTTTGAGGTCTGGAAGACGCCAAGAGCTCTGGTGTCGTTTGGGGCAGAGTGTAGGGCTGTGTTGTTCCAGAGGACGTTGTAGCCCTGCTCTGCGAATAGATTGTAGTAGTCGCGCGAGGCGTCCTGGCTTTCGAGGAAGTTCTCGGCTCCAGCACCGAAGAGGACGTCTGGTCCGCCCCATTTTGTCCAGTCATACTCGGTTAAGCCCTCGTAGAATGCATTGATGACGTGATCGTACTCGCTTCGGTCTGCAGTGTGAGCAGTCAAACCAGCTGGGGTGGCATCCGCGAGAAACGCCGTGGAGACAATACCAACACCAGCATCGGGATACCGACGACGGAAGATCTCCACGATGTTTTCGAACTTGGGGTCATCCGTGGCATCCTCGGACGAGTCGACATACACGCCCAATGCATTGACAGTTGTCTTGTGTCCAGTGTACAGCGCCGTAGCTGAGTTGGCGCTATCCGTAATGAACGAGTCCATCGAATGGGTCATCTGGTGGCCCAGAACCGGGAACTTGTCCATCGCCATCTTGGTCATGTACTTGCCGTTGATGCTGCGGTGGGAAATCAGACGAGCTGCAGTGATCATGTTGGTGGTCATGCCGTCGCCGATAAACAAGATGACGTTCTTTGCACGTCGCTTGGTGGGAAGGTCGCGGACTGTCCAGGTGGCTGTTGTTGTTTGGTCTCCATAGTATGTCAGGGTCACTTCGTACTCGCCAGGCTCGTTGAGTGCAATTCTGCGGTATGCCTTGGAAGTCACGTTGACGAGGGAAGCCTTTCCTGCATCTTCTGCGAACAGGTCTATATACCATTAGTACTGAGCCTTCAAGGTATTAGACCAGATAGATTAAACTCACCTTCATACCACGAAAAGTCCCATCGTTCCAGCTCAGGCTCCTCAACATCAAAGTACTCCATCGCTGCCTTAGACTGCTCACCCTTTTTGGCAATGGTGAACTTAAAGTCCGGATCCGGCTCGCCCTTTCGAGCCTCCGAGCCATTAACAGGCGAATGCACCTCCAGTCGAATGTCAAAGTACTGCCCGGCCAGGAAATCCGCCTGGTCCGGAGGAAAGACACACCCCAATGTAGGACAACCACCCAAGCGCTGGAAGGTCTGCGCTAGAACAGTAGCCGGCGCAAAAAGCGCAACACCTGAGATCCAGAGAATCCTCATCACGATGGATTGATCAGACTGGCTGGTGGATGAACTCCTCAATCAGGAGGAGTAGTACTCCGGGACCTCCGTCGCCTTTTTATCATTGCTTTAAGCACTGCCAAGGAGCTGAAATTAGTAGAATTTCCAGTCTAGGCACATTCCATCAAAGGAATGGAAATTGCTATCTATACACTGCCATTTGCAAGGAAGCGAATTGACGATGGTTTCGTCCACCACGTGCTGGAGCCAAGAGCCATGGCGGAGGGTGCCAAGGCAGATGTCATCAAGTCGTATTTCAGCGTCGCAGTGGTTTATGTCTCGATTAAGGGGAAATTTCGGTTAATTGCGTTTATCGCGCACTTCTAGCCGAATCATACTAATGCTCTGTTGAATGTTGGTTAGGGCTTCATTGGGGATTTATCTTTCCCGCTGTGGAAAGCATCTATGGAGCCATAATATGAATTGCTGACATCGAAACGCGCCAGTTTGTTTGTACTAGTCACGTGCTGGCTTTGTAGGGTGATATCCCCTCACTTACTACCATCAAAATCATTATCATACTTACCATAATATTTAGCGGTTATCATTCTCCAGACTACGTTCACTTATTCTCTCGCAGTTGAGATAAATGGCTCTTCAAAACCTCCCCAACGAACTGCTCTTCCTGATTGCATCTAATCTGAAAACAGAAGCAGACATCAACTCCTTATCTCAAGTCAACCATGGCGTCCATACCACTATAGACCCCTATCTTTATGAGCAGAACGTCGAAACTCCAACAGCTCAGCCTTGATATATGCAGCTCGCACTGGACACCTTTTAACCACATGCAAAGCCCTCCAAGCTGGAGCAGAATTCAACGACAAAAAGTTATGCTTATTATGATGTTTGCGCAATCTCTGAAGCAGCGCGAAATGGATTACTAGAGGCTCAAACTTTTACTAGACCACACCGCTTCAACGTCATCGGATTTCACACTCTCTGCCATCAGACAAACATATTCGGGATGGACACCGTTGCTTTTGGCCGCTACGTATGGACATGCAGAGGTTGCACGCCTCTTGCTTGACAACGGCATGGACCCTAATGCCTCTGATTCGAGTTTCAGACCGCCCCTTTACATGGCCTGTCTGGAAGGACATGCTGCTGTTGTTAACGTTCTACTTGAAAACCCCAACACACGTGTCAATCCATTGGATAAATCAGACTACATCCCTTTTTACGAAGCAGTATTTAGGGGGAATGTTGGGATTGCGGCAGCACTGCTGGCCCATGGAGCGCATGTCAGTCCGACGGAGGAAGAGGGATGGACACCTCTTCACAGTGTCATGATTAGGAAAAATATCGAGATGCTGAGATTCTTCGATGGAAGACAGGATGTAGACCTGCCGTTTAGGGATAAGGCTCCATTACAATAAGCAGTGCAGTTCGACTCTAAGGACATGGTGAATCCGGAATGTATTCGTAGAAAGCGTCTATCCCGAATGCATGATCTTAACCTCTTGCGGTTGCCTAGATAGCCACGTGAATATTACGAGTCTCACTTACTCGAGATCAACTTTTCTTCATCAAATTCATCAAAATATCAAGTGTTCAGACATCCCCCAGCGTGGACGGGGCCCACATATATTGACATAATGGCTCTGTAGAATCTCCCAATTGAAATGCTCCTCTTGATCGCGTCTCATCTGGAAACAGAGATAGACATCAACTCCTTGTCCCAAGCTAACCGTCGCCTCCATAACACCCTAGATTCACATCTCTACAAGCAGAATGCCAAGAAATCCAATGGTTCGGCCTTGAGCTATGCAGCGCTTTATGGGAAGCCCTCAACCGCGTGCAAGGCTCTCGACGCCGGAGCAGACATCAGCAACATTGACAGCTTCGTCAACAATGAAAACAAGAAAAGAAACCATGAGAATGATATCCATATTTTAATCAACGATGCAGCAACTAGAGATATTCAATTTGTTCCTAGAGTTCGCTGCTTCAGCTTTGCCAGATTTTTGATATCCATGCTGTCAAAAGCAAATCCTCTGCATGGACATTGTTGTTTAATGCTACTTATGCAGGCTGCGCGGAAATTGTCCGTGTACTGCTTGAAATGGGGCTCGATCCCAATGCCAGAGATCAGCCTCAGAGAATACCACTTCATGTCGCCTGTATGTACGGACGTGCCGCTGTTGTTGATGCCCTCCTTGCAAATCCAGACACAGATGTCAATGCACAGAATGATTTAGGGGAAACACCTCTTGTCCAGGTAGCAAGATCCAGGGGCTATGTTGAGATTGTGGAAAAGCTCATGGCCCATGGAGCTCATGCTGGCGTGAAGAAAGGAGAACTGACACCTCTACATTATGCCATCATGCACCGAAAACCGGGAGCTGGTGAGATTACTAGTAGGGAGACAGGAGGTGAATCCAAATGCGCTGTATGGGCAAGGCACTGCATTGCAATGGGCAATTGAATGTGATTGCGAGGACATGGTGGAATTGTTGTTGAGTGACAAGCAGACTAATCCAGATTTTTACCTTTTCGGAGAATGGCGAAACACTCTTACTCCAAACACTGATTAAGGGAAATGACAAAATGGCCAAGGTTTTTCTCGATGCCGAGGCAAATCCCAATATCGCATCTCGAACGTGGCTGACACCAGCTATGTTACTAGAGGCCCCGAGTAAGGAAGCTCGGCAGGGATTAGTGCAGCAGTATCATTTGTCTGAAGATTGATGATATAACAATCCTGTCTTTAATACCCAAACGGTTCTCCGACTTTCAAAGTACCAAAGCAAGCATGTATACTATTCCTAAGAACTGGTATTACTAGCAAGTGACTCATTAGCGGACACCATAAATGGAATTTAGATCCTTGTAGCTATCAAGCCTCATCCCTGCACAGCCGTCGTGATGTAACCAACCATCGAAGCCACGTCCGTCTATATTCATAGTACTATAACGCCAGCTGTATGGTCGGGCTAGTTGTTGTAGCAAGTGCTCCTAGGCGCCTACCTACTACAGTATTCTGAAGTATAAGCACAGCCTGTTTTCTCTATCATCTCGCTGAGACAACTACACGACCCCCAGTCATCCTCATTGTTACGAATATCAGCAACAATGTAACTCCTCTCCCTACCCATGGAGATCATACCTCTTATTCGCCAGAACCTAGATCTCGCAGGCCTCAACGTCTTGTGTCAAACATGCCGGTTTTTCCACACCCTCATCAATCTATACCTCTATCCACACATCGCTCAAAACTTGCCCCTTCAAAACCTATACCGTGTAATCGAAGGAGGCAAGACAGATGCTTTCCGCAAACTCATGGATGTGGGCCTGGACCTCGACAAGGCTCGTAGGGCTGCTATCGTTATCAGAGACACGACCTGGCTAGTGAGAATGGCCTCAAGGAAAGGACAGCTAGAAATTGTGCGGATGCTGGTCGAGGAATACAGAATGCCCGTTGAACATTACACAGTGCTCACTGGAATGGCCGGACTTCCAGATCACCGGGTAGGTGACTTTTACAAATCACCGCTAATGGCGGCCATTGTGAATGGCCATCGGGAGGTGGCGAGATACTTGATTGCTCACGGGGCTGAACCAGACGCGGAAATGGACGCCGACAGGCAGGCGGGGTTAAGCATCTGCGCTAGCAGGGGTTTGCTAGATGCGATGAAGTTTATGGTTGAAGAACTCGGGTGTGAAGTGAATAGGCAGGATCTAGATTATTGCACTGCATTGTGGTATGCGGCAGATAGAGGATATTTGGAAGTGGTGAAATACCTAGTCAAAGCGGGTGCAGATCCAACCATAAAGGACATGGCAGGGTCCGATCAGTTGTGCTGCTTCAAGCGGTCATGATGATGTGTTTCAGTTCTTGACGGAGGAATCTGTTTGTCCAGCCTCATTTCGTGGACATAACGATGAATAGAGAAGATGGCAGGTTGCTAGGTCTCCCCATTTGATAGATAGCCCATAATTCATATGCGTTTTAGCCCTAGTTCTTTCATTACTAGACTCCTAAAGTATTTTTGAGATACAAATACAGGTAACCTGCTAAGGCATTCCGAAAATCCCAAGTCTAAAGGCCCAGCTTTGTAAGTCCCACTATCGACCTAGGACGACGCTCGCCCGTGTCGCTAACAACCGAACGACTCCGCTGGCCTTCGCAGAAGGGGAGAGGGTCCCTATGCTACTCCTGGAACAGCGCGCTCCTTCCCTCCTCTATCATGAAGTGTTTTGGGGTATCTGTTTATAGAGCTTTTTGAGATTGCGTTATCGATTTGGTGTTCATGCGGAAGCGGAAGCGGCAGCGGCTTGTTGCTGGATGTTGGTTTGGAATTGGATGATCTGGGTGATCGTGTAAGCATGTGTATACTCACGAGAGGGATATTCCAGCTCAAGTATGTACCTCTGTCCGTTTCTTATCGGCCTTCTCTTCGGTTTCCTGGATTTGTCTTTCGATCCGTTTGCTGAGAACATCGTCAGTGATTTTCGAAATAACAGCTTTTGACACGCATACATTTCCTTCTCGATAAACTCCAGACGGCCATTGACGGCCATGACAGCCTCGGTTTTATCCTGCTTCAACAAAACCGGCCCGACGAGCTTGTAGATGTTGGATTCTTCGTTCAGCGAGGCGAATTCATCCTGAACACCCTGGTTTTCCTGCTCCTGCGACTCGAGTTTCTGACGGGCGTCGACATATCCTTCGAGTTCTGGAAAAGTTTTTTTTTTGTGTTAGCGACGTGTGAGATCTTGTGCGATTGCGGTGATGTGATATGCTGCGTGTCATGGGGATGGAGGGGCAGCGCAGTTGCACATACCGGTTTGCAGCTTCTGGAATTCCTCCGAGAGGCCCTGGAGCTGTTTTTGTACTTCGGCCATGATGTCTCTATCGAATCGGGGATTATGCGCGAGTCAAGATAGGATCGTGGATGAAGAATGGACGATGTCGGAGTCGAAGAGGCCCGTTGGCGGGGAGAACCAGATGGGCGGCAGAACCTCCGGACGGTGTAAACACTTCATCTTTCATTCAATCCGGACCCCGCAAAAACCGCACACTTCTTGCTCGCTTTGACTCTTCAGATTAATATCTTCTTTGAGACGGCTTTTGTTCGCACTTGAAGACTCCGGTCTGGTTATTCGTCTCATATTACACACCTCCAAGCGGCAAAGCGGGCACGATCTCCTACCTACCCTTGCCTCTCGCCTCTCTCCACCCCTCCCTCCTCCTCGTACCTGAACAGCGAAACGATCGAGATATATACGAGTCCTTCATCCACCATGAGCAATACCGATTTCCTTGGGCGGGCAATCGACACTGTCAAGAAGGCCATCGAGAATGACAATGAGGGCGAGTACGAGAAAGCTTATCAAACCTACTACTCCGCACTGGAGCTGTTCATGCTCGCCTTGAAATGGGAGAAAAACCCAAAGTCCAAGGAGATGATCCGCGCAAAAACAGGCGAGTATATGGATCGTGCAGAGAAACTCAAGAATCACCTGGCTCAATCGGACGGGCAACAAAAACCGAGTGCTGTGGGCGCGAATGGGAAAGTGGCGCAAGGAAGTGGGAAGGGCGGGTATGTTTTGCGCTTCTGTCCTTTATCCTTCGAATTGTGATTTGTGCTAACTTGTCGCTTTCTTTTTGTAGGGAAAAAGATGACGATAACGAAGACGCCGATTCCAAGAAGCTACGGTCAGCGCTGGCCGGTGCCATTTTGACGGACAAGCCCAATGTACAGTGGGAGGATGTTGCAGGTCTCGAGAGTGCAAAGGAGGCCCTGAAGGAGGCTGTCATTTTGCCCATCAAGTTCCCGCATCTGTTTACTGGAAAGCGACAACCATGGAAGGGTATCCTGCTCTACGGACCTCCAGGTACCGGAAAGTCGTATCTCGCCAAAGCCGTCGCGACGGAAGCAAACAGTACCTTCTTCAGTGTCAGCAGCAGTGACCTGGTATCAAAGTGGATGGGTGAAAGTGAACGGTTAGTCCTCGGCTGCTTGGTTCTAGTTAGAGAGAATTTGCGACAACTGACGCCTCTGCAGACTTGTGAAGCAGCTCTTCAACATGGCTCGGGAGAACAAACCGGCTATTATTTTCATTGACGAAGTTGATGCGCTTTGCGGACCCCGTGGCGAGGGAGAATCAGAGGCTTCTCGCCGTATCAAGACCGAATTACTGGTCCAGATGGACGGTGTGGGCAAAGACTCCAAGGGTGTCCTAATTCTGGGCGCAACGAATATTCCGTGGCAGCTTGATGCGGCCATTCGTCGCAGATTCCAAAGAAGAGTACACATCAGTCTTCCTGATCTTAATGCACGGATGAAGATGTTCGCGTTAGCTGTCGGCTCAACGCCATGCGAAATGACGCAGGCGGATTATAAGACGCTGGCTGAGATGAGTGAGGGCTATTCCGGCAGCGATATCAGTATCGCTGTGCAGGATGCTTTAATGCAACCTATTCGCAAGATCCAAACTGCAACGCACTACAAGAAGGTTCGTGGCTTCTTCGTGCATACTGAAACAGAACTAACCAAATACAGGTCATCCTCGATGGCGCAGAGAAGGTCACTCCATGCTCACCTGGAGACCAAGGTGCAACGGAGATGTCCTGGGTCAATGTCGAAGCGGACCAACTCCTCGAACCCACACTTATACTCAAGGACTTTGTCAAGTCTGTCCGCAGCTCCAGACCAACAATCAGTTATGAAGACCTCAAGAGGAACGCGGAATGGACCGAGGAATTCGGTAGTGAAGGAGCATGACGAATTACATTCCCTACGCCTCTTGTGGTTGTTATATGGCCTCGAGTTGATGAATTGCATGATTATTGATATCACTGATTTTTTAGACGTCTTTTCTTCCCCTCTGTCCCTCGTTTTCCACTTGAAAGCGAATGAACGACCGTAACGGGCTACGTCCATGTTTATTTTATTTTTTTTTTTTGTTTTTGTTCGAGTGAGCTTGGTGTTCAGAAGCGGTATATCCGATTGGCACGGCGAAGGCGTTGCAATTTTCATATTCTCTTTTGGTTTCTCTTTTATTTTGACTATCGATCTCGCAAATACTGGAATGCATATTTTTGCGGGTTTAAACTAAGAATAATTACCCTCCATTCAGTAACACCACGTAGACATTTGAGGTGATCCACTTCCCCAGTATCAACACTCATCCTGCACTCTCATTGTTAATCCATCATCCAATGGGTATTTATTGACGTTCTCCCATTTCTGAGATACTCCGTATCGACTTCGGCTTTATAACCTAGGGTTTGTGTAACTTGAAAAAGGCTCTGAGCAATCCATCTATATCTCGATAAATTGTAGGTTAAGCAGACAAGCAGACAGGCAGACAAGCAGACAAGCAAATATAATAGCAGATATTGAGCAAAATATGCCAGATATTCTTAATCCTCCCAGATAGGCTTCCGAAAACGGCCGTGAACTCGCCTAAATTTACCAAACCCCTTTAAACAATAATCCAATTCATTAGAAATATATGGACACGCATCGAATAGATGGCATGACTCGAAAAATACAATGAAACCACAATATTTTGAATATGTTGAGGTTGCTAATGCCCGTTCACCCTGAAAGTCACGTTCGTAGCGTTTTAGGAATCGAAGCTCAAACCAGAGCACTAAAGGATCCTGGCCTGGCATAAAAAAGTGTCCACTGTTAACTGCCGTACCCATGTGGTCCAGTCGGAGAAACCTGCCGTCTGTTTTGAGCATAATGTGTGTTAACGTAGGGTTCTCTTTATCCAAGCTCCATTTCTCAATAACAGCCATGTGAGATGTAGGAGGTTGATGAGTGAGCATACATCTCCAGCTGGTTTTACTTCGTGTGTACATTCATTCTCTCTCTTCATCAATGAAAGGGGGGGTGGCTGGTATTGGTTATAAGAATGATGGCGCCTCTGGCTGCGGAGCTGCTTGCGGTTGTGGTCCCACTTGTGCTGTTCTTTGGATGGCTTCATGAACAGAGCAGCCTGGAGGGCATCGGAATTCTGGATTAATGTATGCCATCGAAGGCAAACTCGTTGGGCAGAGGTTAAAAGAGTGCAAATATCAAGTTGCAGGAGGATTTCTTCGAGTATATGCGGTATGCAGATGATCTTGTATGTGGCTTCGGTCATAGATGAGCCTGCCCAAAAAGGCATGATCGCCGCAGATCTGATATACTGTATAGGATTGCAGCTCTGACTCCGATTCTTGGGTTGGATTCCATCTTGCTCGTGCTGCAGCTGTTGAAGTAATGCTTGCATTATCTCTTTTTTTTGGTCTTCTCGTTTTCGTCTGCTTCCGTCAAGATGCGTCGAAAGGTTATGGTCGAGGTCGCCATGGGCCTCCTAAGGACCACCTTACACCACGCAGAGCCAGATTTTAGAAAGAAGACAATCAAATATCTTGACGGCCTTAAGCAGAAGACTAAAGGGAAGCTACCCACGCTTGCTGTTCACGACTTGAGCGTCGACGACGTTGAAAAAAAAATATTCAGGATCAAGGTGAATTGGAACAATGCCTACAAATGGGAGCGCGAACTGAAGGGCTGCGAGGGGCTTGGTGTGCATGACAGCCTAATTAAGTGCTCGATTCCCGATTGACTCAACTCAAGAAGCAACATACGCTCAATGGCTGCGCGGATTACACGCTTTTATATGGCGCCCCCCCCCAAGACATTGAGAGCAATATGTGTGTGGTGGAGGCAAGAAAGCGGTGGGACTTCGGAAATGGAATGGCTCAAATCCTGGCCTACATGGGTAAGTAATGTCTCGAGTCCTTTGACCGAGTTCTGATTGTCATGTAGCCATGGTCGCTTCGAGCAGGGCGAAAGACTGCCGCCAGAACCATACAATGTATGAAATTCTATGGGATGGGTGAATTTTTCTTTTTCTTTTTTCTTTTTTCTTTTCCCGATTGAACCAAAGCAAAAGGGTGATTAAGTAGAAATAATCTACTTCATTGTCCAGATCGCTAATCTCTTGGTAGTGGACCTGGACGACTATGCATTGGGAAATAAGTAGAGAGCAATCCGGCTCATCGCGCAGATCTTTATAGGGGCCTCGCAGTTCTATCCTCCATCAAGCATTGATACACAGCGCACGACGTCAACGGATTCCAGTTTGAAGATGTCCTAAGTGAACTCGCACGAAGACGAGGACATGCCGGATCCCTAAACGGCATCCCTTCACCACATCGAACTTCTGGAAATGAGACTCATCGCGTCTGTTATGCTCTCTCCGTTCTTTGGCAGCTACTACGGCAATTACCAACGGTGTTGCCATCGCGATTTCGTTCGGGTTGTCTTCGTCCATCTGGACAACTACTCCTTATTTCCCTATCGATAAAGGCCATCCGTAATGCTTATTACCTCCCATTTACCGCTACCAGTTGGCGTCTTGAATTGTTTTGTCCGTCGTTATTCTACTTACTGTGCGCCTACTCTTATTGCCAGATGCAAGTTGACATTATCAGTGGCTGACAAATAAAAACAGTGTGATTCTCATTTTGTGCGCTTATTTTCAAATCGATAAAACCGAGAATGCTGCGTGTGTGGAGGCTCAAAGGAGTGAGCAACCTTACTTAGATATCATTAACTCGCTGGATTATTTCTCAACGCCATCCAGCATGCGTTATGAAGCTGTGTGCACCTTGTGCTACTGGAGGTGGTCTCATAACTCTACATCCAAGATTGTATCGATTATCATAGTCTACTGATAGCATTGCCTGTATTATCATTCTGCTTAGTCGGCTTTTGCTGCAGTTTTTATAGCATTGTTTACATGTGTGGGGGTTTCAACTTCGCTCAGTCTCATTTGAATGAGACCTGTTATGAAGATTGTAGTATTGTTTCCCTGGATTATCGCATATGGAAAAGGAATCTCCACAAAACCTGGGAGGGAAGAAGTAAAAAGGTTGGTAACTGACATGTACAAGTGTACTAGGGGAACCACATCAATTAAGAATAAGAAGGGGAAAGTGGTTCAAACAAGAAGAAAAAGACCAGAGGAACTGAAAGAGTCCATTAAACATCGAGTGACCGGTTCGCCATGCCCTTCTCTTACTCCGTTATCCATTTATAAGAGCTGCCTCTTTTATTGAGCACCTCATGCCAACCATTCAAAAGATATACACGGGACTCGACCGCAACGTGTCCGAATAGGGCTGCATCCAGTTAGCATATTTTGCATCTATAAGAAATATATCGTGTCTGAGGCCTCCAGGGGAAGCAGAAACCAGTCTGACCAAGTCTTCGGAGGCTTCATGACCTAGATTAGTTTCCAAGAGGGGACTTTACTACTAATAATGATACCGATTATATGCCGCTATCAAACGCGGGCATGTGTATTCTATACGCTGGACTACCTGGTTGTACTTTTAATGAGTGATTGTAACCTTCAATCCTCGAATTCTGTTGGCCAACAACCTCTCAGTCGTGAATTAGGCTGAGACGATCTTTTACATCCAAAGATCCGGGGATGATGGTTCTCTGAGCCCAATTCAAGTACCCATCACGCTTATCGTTATTGCGCCACTTACTACAAGAGACAGTTTGGTTAGTACCCGTTAACAACGAAGGCCAAGAGTCAGTGTCAACATACTACCACCAATACTCATCGCCGGCTTGCTCTTCATACAGCAAATGCGCCTGGCCAGCTTGGATCTTCTCGACGTAGTCAGGATTGTACAACAAAGGTCGTCCGATAACCACCGCGTCCACACGCCCTACTTTAATCCACTCATCCGCCTCCGCAGGAGTAAATCCCGTGTTTCCGAAAAGTAAAGTATTCTTCAGGATTGGTCGAAGGTACGAGATGGCATCCCATTCTACTCCCCGTGACATCCCGTCAATCATCAGGTCATACGCCTTCCACCAGCGCATGACCTGAACATAAGCCAAACCCAGGGTATCGAGCTTCTCGCAGAAGGGTCCGTAGGTTGCTTTGGCTGCGTCTGCTGACGGTCTCCCCTGAGCATCCATCTCGCCCATGTCATTGTAGCCACCACATGGGGCAAGTTTTATGCCAATCCTATGGTAAGGGAAATACTCATTCACCCTCGCCAGAACGGCCAACGAGAACCGCATCCGCTTCTCAATAGAACCTCCCCATTCATCAGTCCGACGGTTACTATGCGACTCGAGAAATTGCATAGGAAGATATCCGTTCGCATTGTGGAGTTCCACTCCGTCAAATCCTGCCTCCCGAGCAAGCCGCGCAGCGTTCCCATAGAGATCGACAATCTCCCAAGGATTTTCAATTGGCGTTGGCTGGACGTACCCCGGGCCGCCGGGAACATTACGGAACTTTCCACCCCGAGCAGCTACTGCCGATGGACCAGGAACAGGCTTTGCGATCTCGCGTTGTACTCGAGTGCCCGGGTGAGCTACCCGACCGACATGATGTAACTGACAAAAGATTAGTCCTCCCTCTTGGTGCACGGCGGTAGTGACCTTTTCCCAGCCCTCGATGTGCTCATCCGAGTAGATCCCCGGCATGAAGGTCCACTCGACACCCTGTGGACAAATCAAGGCAGCCTCTGAGAGCTAAATAAATCGAAAATAGTCAGTACATGCAATTCGTTCATTTAAATTGTTACGTGCAAGAGATACAGGGAGGATGGGGACTAGCATACAATTAACCCCGTTCCTGCCCTTTCACGGTAATAGGGCACATGAAGATTCTCCCGCGGTACATTGTCCCGATTCCGGGTTAACGAGACCATGACCACACGGTTCTTCATACGAAGGCCTCCCAGATCCAAGGGTTTGAGCAGATGCTCGAACTTGCCGGTATCCGAGGCCATGGTGACTGGGATGTTTCTGTGTAGGTCGGTGTTGGATCGGTAGGCGGGTGACTTCGCAGTGCACGCTTAAGAAAACCCCAAGTGAATGGAGAGAAAAAGAGAATAAATAAAGGCAAATTAAAATGAGGAGAAATGGACCCACTGCATTGTCATACTACCCTGGTCGTATTACCAATCTGTCATCTATATCTGCTCTGTTATTCTTTCCCCAACGCCTTTTCTTCCCCAGCCCCACCAATTCCTTCTCCAACTACAGGAACAAGGCTTATGCTGAGGGGGTTGGACCTGCTCCTTAATTCTTAAAAGACCATAACCTTGATATTTATGCTTGCATGAGGCTTTTCTATCGACCCAACTTATACAGAGAAATAAAACCTCACAGCATGCTCCCTACAATCGAGTACGAGACCCTCCGCGACTTCAGCGGCTTGGACACTATCCGTCAATCCTGCGTATCGCGGAGCAATGGAATCCAAGTAGACAATTTACCCATTCCTGGCTTCGAAGCGTTGGGATCGCTAGAGTCACAACTACCAGTAATCCTCCCACTTGTCGTGTGCGTCCAAACAGAGACCGTGCCTAACACATTTTCTCTTGCTTCCGTTAGGAAGGCTCCTTGGTGAAGAATGATCTGCCCAAGTCTTCACCCGGCGTCACTGCAGTGATGGAAGCCTGCCACAAACTTTCACATGAAGTCTTCAAGAACCTCAGCCACGCCCTCGAACTGCCTTGGGAGAAATACCTAGGAGAGATGCATGAGTTCACGGCCCCTAGTATGGACAGTTTAAAGACCTTCAAGTCGAGAGAGCCAATTCGTAATGAATGGTCGACTTTGGTACGAAGTGCAGAGATCAATCCCAACTTCCTTTCTTTCAGATCAGCTAACATGTTGCGTTCCAGACGATCATTGTCAATACAGCATCTCTACAGTCAGCAACAGTGCTGTATGGTACCGCGCTCTCCGTCTTCGCTGAAGGTGCCACGGCGGTGGTCAACGGCGAGACAGTTGACACTAACCTGTTGTCACAAGGACAAGGTGTCGCGGATGGTAGTTGGCTGGTGTACTACGTGAGCCCTAACAATGATGTGTTCTATACCCGGACTGCTGGCGCTTTAATGAGTCCTCTCAGCTCCGATGAGTATGAACGTAGAATTCGTGTTCGGGATCTGTACCCATTGGCTTAGAAATTTGCGACGACGTGTCGTCCCTGGGGTAGATTTGCATGCATACAAATTAGCCATTTCCAATTGTCTCCAATGAAAGTATGTAAGCATCTCGGATCGATGAAGCAGGATCTACATAAACAGCGCCCTGCGCCATGGTTGCGCCATACGAACCGTGTCATGGGTTAGGGTGCAGATACAAATTATGGTCGGGCTAAAAATCTATCATGACATCTACCGAAATAGGCTTATTCAAAGTGTGCATTTAATCTGTCGAAATAGTACCATAAACTAGACCAGACGAATCTTGTTTACATACACTTCATAACATTTACAAACTCTCCAGCACTAAAACTCAATGCACACCTTACCGATATGCTGACCTCCGGTGAAATAGTCAAAAGCCCCCACAACTGAGTCACGTCCGAACTTAAAAGACTTCTCAACGGGCACAGGGAGATTGTGAACGCCGACAAAGCGCACAGCCTCCTCAAGCTGCTGCTTCGAACTGACCATAATTCCACGAACAACAGCACCCTTGCCCAGCGCCATAATCGCAACATCTGGCATCTTCTCCTGCGGTGCCGAAGACAGGAAACCGATAACGGAGATCACACCACCGTAAGAAATAGCCTCTATTGATTGCTTGATGGTTCCAGAGCCTCCATTCTCCAGGATAAAGTCAACGCCTTGGCCGCAAGTGATCTTCTGTGCTTCGGCGGCCCAGTTGGGTGTTTTCTTGTAGTTGATCGTGTGGTCGACTCCGTACTTTTCCTTGACATACTTGAGCTTCTCATCAGACGAGGATGTAATGATGGTGCGTGCACCAGCAGCTTTTGCCAGCACAAGGCCAGTGATGGATACACCACCCGTTCCTAGACAAGACAACTCGTCAATGCGCTTTCCGGGAGCAGGAAAAAGATAAAAGTCTCAGAGCTTACCTTGAAAGAGAACGGTCTGTCCCGGCTTAAGGGGAGCAACTCCATACAGCGAGTTCCAAGCAGTAGCACCGGTGCAAACCATACTGGCCCACTGCGAATAGCTGAGGGTGGATGTCTCCGGCACTTTCACAACAGCATGGGCAGGGACGGAGATGTACTCCCTCAAGACCCCATCAACAGGACCACCCAGACCGGTAGCCCAAGATTTGATGGGACCATACAGCGTCGCCGGGTCAAATGCAATGACAACCTTGTCGCCTTGCGAGAAACCTGAAACGCCCTCGCCAACTCCAACCACGTCGCCAGCTGCATCAGAGCCAGGGACGACTTGATCTTTAACTGCAAATGGATACTTTCCAGTAGAGATGGCGATGTCTCGGAAGTTCAGGGCAACACTCCGGATTTTGATCAAGACTTCATGCTTGCTAGCGGACGGAACGGATTCTTGATATTCAGCGAGCTTCTCCCAGGTGTCCCGGGCAGTCAATCTGAGGACAGTTTGGGTGCTCATGATGGGCGATGACAAAGGATGGGAAGGAATAATATAGATTGGAAGGGAGGATATAGGAAGAATACAGTAGAGAATCTTTAGTGGTAAGTCACAGCAAAGAAGAACGGTCTACGGGGGGTATTTATAGGAAAAAGGCCACATCTGTCAACATTCTTCCCCAATGGTGACGTCGTCAAAACTAATATCTCATTTACGGTAGAATACCTTTTCCACGTGGGGATGAAAAAGCCCCTTCTAAGATTTTTTTTTTAACCCCGAATGATGACAAATATAGGGCTGGGGTAAGTTAATTAATTGCATTAGAGAGTGATTTGTCTAGAAAAGACTGATCTTCTACGACTTAACGAGTACAAGGAAAATGCCTTTCGTTCTCACTTTTCTATTGTTCAGTGCTTCGGATCACCGTCGCTAATTGTTGATGTAGACCCTAATATGAGCCCAAGGATTTTTATGTAAGTTGATGCATCCTGCCGCCTTTTTCTTCTTGCACTTTGTACAATTCCCCACGTGAAACGAGGAAAAAATCATGACAGAGAACTGAGTATCATGCACCAGTACTGGCATCACCGGCCTTATCGGTGGCGACTATCTTCACCTCATCGCGCAGCGACATCATGACTGGCATATATCAGCTCTCGTCCGCGATGTCGAAAAGGCAAAGATTTTGCGTGAGCGCCATCCGTTCGTCGAGATCATTCTGGGTACACTCGATGACACAGAGGTCCTGGAGAGTGAGAGCAAACAGGCGGATGTTGTGCTAAGTCTGTCGTCTACACCCTTCTAATACGTTCGCTCCGCCCCGTGCTAACGCCTATTTGTACATAGACTTTGCCAACTGCGACCACTTACCCGCCGCAGAAGCCATTGTGAGAGGAGTATCCAGACGCACCCGACCAGGCTTCATCATCCACACCTCAGGCGCCAAGATCATTGCGTGGGAGATGGAGAGTCGGCCCCAGACATGGGGAGAGTTCATTCCACGGCGGTACGATGATTGGCAAGGGGTCCGAAGGCTTACTGCGATTTCTTTCAACACCAGCGATAACGACGACGTGCTGCCGGACTGGGCCGCCCACCGAGATGTCGATCTGGCCATTCTCCGAGGACACCATCTGTATCCCGGAATCGTGCGCACTGCTATCGTTTGCCCTCCTACTGTCTATGGACCGTCTCGGTTTCCTCTCTTTACGCGCTCGATTCAACTTCCCCGCATGTTAAATGTATTCCTTCGACGCGGTCGGGCTTTTACAATCAAGGGAAACCAGAACAAGTGGAATATGATTCATACTCAAGACATTTCGGAGATGTATGTACTGCTTACCGAAGCGGCCGTGAATCAACACCCTGGTGAGCTGTGGGATAATGACGGGTACTATTTTGCTGAGCAAGGGGAATTTGTCTGGGGAGAAATGATCAGGGAGATCGCCCACCTTGGCTTCAACAAGGGTTACTTTGATTCCCCGGAGCCAGACGAGTTGACCAACCAAGCGGTTAGCAGGTTTTGGTATGGTGGGCAGATGAACATCAGCTCGACCAGTCTGGGCTCTGCACAAAGAGCGTCCAAGATTTTGGGATGGAAGCCTCAAGCTCGAACGATCTTCGAAGACCTGGAACGAGCCTTAGACGTTGAAGCTGGGCTTCTGGGCATTACCATGGCTGCAGACCGGTCTCAATCCTAATGATCTCTCAGTCAATGTACTATTGAATTCTATATCAAGATAAAAAGACACATTATAACAAGTATGGGAGGCTAGTGCGATTTTTGTCTTGCTAATGTATACACTGTAGCTTAAACTGTAGTTCATTATCTCTACGCGCGGGAAAAAACGTTTAAGAACGAGACAGTTCAGATTCTAGGAGGTCAGCAATGACCGATAAAGACATGCCAACTCGATGCTCGAAATGGAATACATGTATTCCATTGGAGATATCCGCCCATAACCGGGCCGTAGCAACTGCAAGTCGGCGAATCTGCATAGAGGGATCCTCGGTGGAATCGACCACTTCTAGATTGGTTTCTCCCACGAGGTTGCGCGTCATACCAAGCAATTTCTGCTCATCATCGCGTAATGCCGCCATGCCGTCGATGCGGACAGCCTCTGCTGCTTCCTGCATCCATCTTGTAAGAAGAAAGGCACACTCCAGGTAGCAGATCGCGTGTTCGGTACTCCAGTGGAGGGTCTGCGTACGTGCCACGTATGGTATACCGATGCGAATAGGGATACTCAGGGCATGGATACACTGCAGGATGGCTCGGTCCAAGGAGGGTGAGCGAGCGAGGGGGCATAGCTGCGTGTTGGTGCACACTTGTCGAATGCGCTCGGGGTCGCCGGAGGTGAGATCACGACACGCTCCTAGGTTGGCGTTAAGTCGAATGTGCGCCAGGCGAAGCAAGGCCGTTGCACTGAACCCCAAGGGGCCTTTTGGAGAAGAAGGATTTAGTGTTGATTCCGTCGTCGCTTCCCAGGACCACTGCCAAGCCCGCAAGGCCTTTTCTGTCGATTTGAGTGACATCGACCATGTTTGAGAGCGCTCTTGCACATGAAAGCCTGCCGCTTGACGATCAATAAATATTTTCTGCACGATCCCATGAATGAGGACATAGTTCGAGAATCCTGACACAGCTCCTTTGTCGGAAATACTTTGTCCCATGAGGAGTTGGTCGAGGGTGGTGGTAAAGGAACGCTCGCGCAGGGCAGACTGTGCGCGGTGCCGCTGCCAGGTAGTAGATGAAGGAGCATTCCATTCTGCTTCACATGATGGTAAACAAATCGCGACCTCCTGGCTTAATATCATGGGCGGGATGTTAAATGTGATGCTCTGGAGATTGAAGAAGATGTAGGCCACCAGTAGAGTACGCCGTCGCTCTTCGTGAGCGATCCAAGCTGACCACTCCATCTCCTGACCAATAATGTTGTCATCCTGGTGTATTCCCAGGCACCGTACGAAGATGGCAACCTGGCTGCTCATGGCAAGACTTTCCCGTACCAACGGCTCTTCGCACCATGCTGTCATAGCCATGAGGATAATCATGGCTTGTACCTGTTGTAGAGTCGGATACGGAGCTTCTGATACCGCAGCACTCGCAGTGACATGTTGAGGGGTGCGAGCATAATAGGATGAATGCGCCGCGGGTCTTACCGTGTCAGTTTCTGCGAGCGCAGTCAATTGTGCGATTGTTTGTTGACGGTGGCTTTTCATGCGTTTGTCAATCAGGGACCGGCAGGCTCCGTACATCTGATAGGCCCTTGCTTTTTCGAAGCGATACAACGCACCGAGGGCGGCCAGCGCAAAAAGGAGTTCCAAACCGATTTTTTCCGGGTCAAAGCTTGGTAAATGAAGGAAGGGCAAATGATGATGAAATCCACGGAAATAACCTTCAAGATAGCGCGCAAGGGTATGCCTGGAAGGAAGCGAGAACTCTGTCGAGGTAGATAAAACGGATTTGCTCTGGAACAACTTGTTGGAAATCGCCTGGTAGGCTGAAGCAGACACTGCCCATGGTTTTTCGGCTGTTTCGTCTGCCAAGTCGGAGTGACTGGTGTTCTGTTGGTCATCAATAGACGGGATTCTGGGAGGAGGCGATGCGGCTGAGTTCAAATCCTGGCCCGGGTGTATCGTCGGAGAGTGTGGTTGAGCTTGGGGAGTCTGCGATTCAGCGAGCGCTGTTGGGCATTCTGGTCCCATGAAGTTCAGATGGGCCGGAAGGGAGCTTTGATGAAGAAGTTCAGATAGTGAAATGTCTGTATCCAAGAATTGAGAAGGGACGAAGTCAGGAAAGGCCAATGAGCTATTCTCATCAAGCAGGTCAATCCCATTCAATCCGTCACCATTTGGTTGCATAAAGCCCAGATTAGAAAAATCCCCAGTGGAAGAGCCAAACATGAAGGGATTCACGGGTACTGCAGGGTCTGATTGTGTTGAACTACCCGTATCCGGAGCCGAGCCGGTAGTTTCCATGACACTGTTGTCCCCCAAAACTTGAGGCGGTGGATCTGCCAGCAGATTGGTTCCATCTTGGCCATGAGGATTAGTCGTGGATGATGAAGGCTGACAGTGAGCAACCTCCGTTGCGCCTGTGGACGCATGAGAAAGCCGTTCATGGCGGCTGAAAAGGTCCCTACGTATCTTCCACTGAGCTTGTGAACCAATTGAAAGAGGAATTGGAGCTTTGCTTACTGCCGGGAGAATGAGCGACCACATTGGCAAACAAATGGTTTCTCCTGTGTATCTAGTTATAGTAGGCAAATTAGTAAATCCTCTCCCCTTCCTCTATGGATTGGGGTAAAAAGTACGGACGTGTACGCTCATGTCTCTGCAAATGCTCCAGCCGCTTAAATTGTTTATTACAAAAACGGCATGGGGCGATGTAACTTTTTGGTCTCCCACGCGCCATCTGCAAAGATATTCTGTATGCATAAAGTTGCACGATGGAGGAAGAACGGTGTGGTTGGGATTTTCTTCTCCAAGGGCGAAGGCGAAGGTGCTTACATCAGCGGTGACGTTGGGGGAGGCAAGGTGCCCTAGTTGATACTACACGACTAACGAGATTCCTTAACTGCCCACGGGGTGCAATTTATTCTTAATTTTGCTGCGATCTCGCGGCATCCATGCATGAAGAGGGACATATTGATAAAAAATATTCAATGTCGACAATATTTTCAACTCGCAAGTGAATAAAAACCGATTCAACACTTAAACACAACATCTTCATGAGCTCTTGATATTTGCTTCAGTCACAGCTTCAAGACGAGCACCCAGTTGCGGATCGACGCGTCCGAATAGGTCTAACTCCAGTTAGCATATATTATTGTTAAAACTTAAAAATGCCGGTTTTAACAACCTAAATTACCGACAGACCCCCGCACCAAACTGCCACTTCAATATCATGAGTTTTTGTCAGTATTTGATCGAAATGAAGCCGAAAATCAACCACCGCATCGAGGACCGAACATTTATCATAAGGTTGAATTGAACAAAAATGCTGATGGCACGACCCCAGAACCACCATGGGGCCCCCTTTATAACATGTCAAGGGATGAGTTGCTTGTCCTACGAAAGACTTTGACGGAGTTGTTGGAAAAGGACTTCATCAGAGTTAGCAAGTCACCCGCTGCAGCACCAGTGTTGCTAGTCAAAAAGTCTGATGGGGGCCTCCGGTTCTGTGTTGATTATCGTGCGTTGAATGCAATCACAAAAAAGGACCGTCACCCCCTACCCTTGATCAATGAAACATTGGAGCGAATTGGGAGAGCAAAATGGCTCACAAAGCTTGATGTCATTGCTGCATTCCACAAGATTCGTGTGGCCTTGGGAGACGAATGGTTGCCGGCCTTCCGAACTCGGTTTGGACCCTTTTAATGGCTAGTGACACCATTTGGACTGGCTAATGCGCCTAGCACCTTTCAGCGCTATATTAATTGGGTCTTACAAGATTTTCTGGATGAATTTGCCTCTGCTTACCTCGATGACATCTTGATCTTTACTGATGGAACACTATCTGAACATGTACGCAAGGTACTGGGCCGCCTTCAAGGCGCTGGCTTACAAATTGATGTTGACAAGTGTGAATTTGAAGTGAAGTCAACAAAGTACTTAGGATTCAGGTCATTCTTAGGTTTTGCAAACTTCTACCGACGATTCATAAGGAATTACTCGGAATTAACAATTCCCTTGACGGCCCCGACACAGAAGGACAAGGACTTCGTATGGGACAGCAAGTGCGATGAGAGTTTCCAACAATTGAAACGAATGTTTATAATGGCACCAATTCTCATGCAATTCGACCCAGATCGTGAGATCATCGTTGAGGCTGACTCTTCAGGGTGGGCCACTGGAGGAATATTATCACAGTATGATGAAGATGGTGTTTTACGACCCTGCGCTTATTTCTCACGGAAAAACACACCCGCAGAATGCAACTACCAGATACATGACAAGGAACTGTTAGCTATCATCAACGCGCTAAAGGAGTGGGAGTCAGAGCTTATATCTGTCATCAATTTCCAAATACTGACAGACCATCGCAACCTCCGTTATTTCACCACAATGAAGCGCTTGAACGAACGACAGATGAGATGGGAAGACATATTGAGCCGCTACAACTTCACATTGCACTATCGCCCTGGGAAGTTAGCTGAACGACCAGATGCACTATCCCGAAGAGAACAGGATGTTCCTGCACTGGGAGATGAAAGACTGAAATTACGGGAACAGCGACTATTTGACCGAGTAGTACTAGCGTCGATTCAAACAGAAGATGATGGAATGGTCGACCAGAATCCACATGATCCAATGTCAGATGAACTGCAGAATATGAGCCTTGAAGAGCACTGGACACAGACGGTCAGACCGAGAGAATGAATGCGACAATCGAACTATTTTTACGGTCCTTCTGCAACCACAGTCAATCAAACTGGGCTTTTCTACTGCCGATGGCGCAGCTCGCAATATGTAGCTGGGACGCCACCTCTACAGGCGTTAGTCCCTTCTTCCTGGATCATGGCTGCAATGTTGAGACTTTGCATCAATCGAGAATCATTTATGATTCTCGATTGAAGCTATTCAGAGAAGTTTGAAGCGGGGTCTCTTGGATCGTAGCTCAGAGGGGAAATCGGGAGTCGATTATTCCGGACTAACGAGGTCTATATGGAGAGGACTAGCTGGACGAAAGAGGTATATTGCCTAACGAACGTATGTGCGTGTACGCAGCTGATTGAGTGCTTAACTATCTATCCGTGCGCACACGTTGGCCTATATCGTCAACTGGTTAGGAATGAAACCCCAAAATGGCAACTAACGCCGACCGGACGAACTTAATCCCGTAATTTTTCCAGGCCGCTTTTGTTACTTACTCACCTCGCCTCAGGAGGCTTTTTTTCCCCCCATCTCTGGCGCTCCGATTCTCTCCCCCCCATAGTGGCTTCTATTACCCCAGCTCCTACTCTTCGCCTCAGGCACCTGATCTGCAATAACCTACGTCTTGTGGTCTCGTGTGTGCCATCCAGAATGGCTTCTACACAGGCCGAGCCCTCGGCGAAGCCTATGAGCGAGAAGCAACGACTGAAGCTTGAGAAATTCGCCAAGAAGAAAGAGAAGCAAGAACAGGAAGCGCTACTGAAACCGCAACAAGCCGTCGGCTCATCCCGGGAGAAGAAATCCAAGGAGCAGAATGCTCCCGCGGTCGAGTTGAAAGATTGGGTCGAGGAGACACCGGCTGGACATCGAAAGATATTGAAGTCATTGGATGACGACTTCCACAAAGCTTACTTACCCAAGGTTGTGGAATCTGCCTGGTATAGCTACTGGGAGAAGCAGGGAATGTTCAAGCCACGAACAGAGGAGGATGGCAGTCTCAAGCCGAAAGGCAAATATGTCATTGCTATCCCGCCACCCAATGTACGCAATAGTCTATCGAAGGCGCGGCCATTTACTAACGTCGAATCGTAGGTGACTGGCAAATTACATATCGGACACGCTCTAGCACTCTCGTTGGAAGACACCCTGATCAGGTGGCATCGTATGCGACAGTTCTCAACGCTCTACATCCCTGGCTGCGATCATGCAGGCATTGCTACCCAGGCTGTTGTCGAGAAGCAGCTCGCCAAAACCCCGAAAAATGGCAAGTCTAAACGGCAAGATTTTACTCGGGCTGAATTCGTACAACTATGCCAGGACTGGAAAGAGGATTACCATGAAGCAATCAACAATACGGTACGCAAACTCGGCGTCTCTGTAGACTGGTCGCGGGAAGCCTTCACTATGAGTCCGGAGTTGTCCAAAGCGGTCACTGAGACCTTCATCCAACTACACTCAGAAGGTCTCATCTACCGAGCCAACAGGCTTGTGCATTGGTCGTGTCGTCTCTCCACTGCTTTATCCTCACTTGAAGTCAACCAGAAAGAGCTCGAGGGGACGACAAAGTTGGACGTGCCGGGCTATGATAGAAAGATTGAATTTGGAACTCTCACGTATTTCAAATACCAAATCGAGGGCTCTGATAAGACAATTGAAGTTGCAACCACACGACCAGAGACGATGCTGGGCGATACTGGCATTGCGGTCCATCCTCAGGACGATCGATACAAGGATTTTGTCGGCAAGACTGCGCAACATCCGATCATCCCTGGTAGAAAGTTGAGGATCGTCGCCGACGAATATGTTGACAAAGAGTTTGGTACTGGCGCAGTTAAGCTAACTCCTGCTCATGATCATAATGATTTTAACCTGGGCAAGAAACATGGCCTGCCATTCATCAACATTCTCAACGAGGACGGCACTTTCAATAGCAACGCGGGTCCTTATGCCGGAGAGAAGAGGTTCAATGCAAGATACGGTGTCATCGAAGAACTTAAGAAACTCGGTCTCTATACGAGACAAGAGTCGAACAAGATGGTTGTTCCCATATGTAGCCGATCAGGGGATATTGTGGAGCCGCTTCTAAAACCCCAATGGTGGATGAGAATGGAGTCTTTGACGAAACCTGCCATAGATGTTGTTGAAAGTGGCGAGCTCGTCATTCGACCAGAGGTACAGAAGCGACAATACTTGCAATGGATGCGGAATCTCCAGGACTGGTGCCTGTCGAGACAACTGTGGTGGGGCCATCAGATACCAGCGTATTTCGTCAGCATTGTGGGTGAAAACAGTGGAGATGATGCTGATGACAACTACTGGGTATGTGGCAGAACAGAAAGTGAGGCTCGGGAAAAGGCAGAACAAAAATTCCCGGGCAAGAAAGTGACACTCAAGCGAGACAAGGACGTCTTGGATACCTGGTTCAGCTCTGGACTTTGGCCGTTCAGTACCCTCGGGTGGCCAGACAAAACGGCAGATCTCGAAAAGTACTTTCCTACCACGACCCTGGAGACAGGCTGGGATATTATACCATTCTGGGTCAGCCGTATGATCATGTTCTCTCTCAAATTGACTGGAAAGGTACCCTTTACGGAGGTCTTTTGCCACGGGTTGATTCGCGATAGCGAGGGCCGGAAAATGTCGAAATCACTGGGCAATGTTATTGACCCGATCGACATTATTGACGGGATCAGCCTCGATGGTCTGCATCAAAAGCTGCTGCAAGGCAACCTAGTCCAAAGCGAGGTCAAGACTGCCGAAAAGTACCAGAAGAAGAATTTCCCCCAAGGCATTCCTGAGATCGGGGCCGACGCCTTGCGGTTCTCGCTCATAAATTACACTCAGTCCTCTGGCAGTGACATCAACTTCGATATAAAGACTATGCACGGCTACCGAAAATTCTGCAACAAGATTTATCAGGCTACGAAGTATGTCCTTAGCAAGCTTGGTGATGATTTTGTTCCTCGCGAGTGTAGTGCTTTGACAGGAAAGGAGAGTCTGCCAGAGAGATGGATCTTGATGAAGATGAATGCGGCCATGAAAGAGATAAACCAGGCACTCGAGGAGCGTGAATTCGCAAAGTCAACCCAGATCAGCTACCGGTACTTGTACGATGAGCTGTTTGATGTCTACATCGAGAACTCAAAGTCAATCATCTCAGATGGCACTCCCGAAGAAGCTCGTTCTGCCAAGGACACGCTCTATACCGCAATCGAATCTGGTTTGCGAATGGTGGCTCCGTTCATGCCCTTCTTGACCGAAGAGCTTTGGCAACGGCTTCCACGCCGACCGGGCGACAACACGTCCTCGATCACAACCGCCAATTATCCAGAATATGAATCGTCCTTCCATGACCCGAGATCTGAGGTGGCCTATGAGCTTATACTGGGCTGCTCGAAAGGCATTCGTTCCCTCTTATCTGACTATGCTGTTAAGGATAAAGGCCTGGCTTACATCTCGCCCCTTAACCAATTGTCACATGACGTTATATCAGTGCAGCTCTCCACAATCCAGTCCCTTAGTGGCAAGATACCAGTGGATATCAATATCCTCAATGTTGGAGAAATCAGCCCTACTGGCTGTGCCGTTTTCCCTGTTTCCGCTGATGCGAATGTCTTTCTTGAAGTCAAGGACCGCATACAAGATGCTAGAAAAGAGGCTGAAAAGTTCAAAGCGAAGTTGACTGAGGCGAGAAGGGACCAAGAAGATATTGACTCGATCACAGCAGAGCTGAGCAAGGTACAGGACAAGGTTGTGGCTGAGGCTATGCAATCAGCCGAGCGCCGGAAGCGGGATGTCGGCGCCACCTTGCGGGCATTGGAAGAGACCGTCACGATGTTTGAGAAGATGATAATCTAGGTTGAGCGACCCCTGCCGGGCCCACAGTGTATGGCTGGAACCTAACAGGTCCGCTGGAGCAAGCGTTCCCCTGAACTCCTCTGCGGTCTTGCGGGAAAATACCGGCCGGACAATTCACTCCGTTGCGGCTCCTTGGCGCGGTGTGTTCAACACATAGGTTTTGGTTAGATAGAAAAATTTACTCTTTTCGGATATCGCTTAGTGCAGTTGTCATGCTATTTTCCGTATCATACGACTACGCAATATGTATCCTTCTATCGCACATAGATAGACTATTAGAGAGAAATGTTGTGGTTCGAAGCAGGATTGATTGTTCTAAGTTTCTTCCCTACTCGCTCCCCCCCCCCCCCCCCCCCCCCCCCCCCCCCCAAGTGCTAGCTATTAATCGAAAATCGGTGATCACTAGGCAAGTCCTACTGAAGGGTGAGTGAAGGATGATGGGAGTGGCGTTGGGGGGTGCTTCCAAGGTTGAATTCTCTAAAACGGGGAGAAAGAAGCCCGAGGATCGTAGTCTCGGTTGAGCACGGCTATTGAATACATTTTGGAATCAGGGCGGAGCTGTGGGTGATGGGAATCCTTCACAAGGTCCGGTTATCCCGAATCTTCCTCAATTTTCTCATGAGTCCCATTCTAAACCCAAATTGATCCTAAAACTGCCTTCCTCAACCTGCAGCGTCAGTTCATAACTTCAAGAGTCGGGCGGCATCTCTGATTCTGGCGCGGATGATATCCATCCACTCCTTGACGTGGGTCAGCATGAATGTCAGAGACTGGAAGCGAAATGAGGGGATTATCTACCTGAGCTTCGTTCAAGTCTCCAGACTCAAGACTGTGGAAGAGGCGAGGGAACTCCGGCGGATCTGAATAGAAAGCGGAAAATTCATAGACTAGGTGCGCGCCCTTATAGCAAAATTGGCGTTCAAGTTGTAAGTACTTTTGATTCACGTCCCGAATTGATATATCGGTCTCTGTTGATCCGAGGGAGGACGCATAAGCATCCAAAATCATGCTTGCATTGTGAAATTCTGCAATAGCATCCTCCAAGGGCACAAGATCAAATGATACAGCGCTTGGGATAGATTCTCTGATCCTTTCGACATACTATTGCATCGCGACAGAGTAGTCCGCCGCCTTGATTTGCAGGACAGGACTTTCAGACAAGTATACTGCTAGCAGAGACCAGATCTTTGCAGTTGTGACGTGGTACTTCCATCCTGGATCTCCAGTGGTATTCATCCAAGTGAAGGTATTAAAGTTAGAGTGGTAGGGCCAATAAGTAGCCCCGAAGCTGAGATCAGAGGTTGACACACAAGCAGTCTCGAGGAATGGGATGGCATCTCCTCCTCCTGCCGCAACCATCTTTCCGCCCCAGTGATCAAAGACTGTTCCACCTTCGGGGGAAGTGACTGCTTTTGTGGCTCTGTGGATAACTTGTTGCAGAAGTGGGGTTGCTTTGACTTGAAACTGGCGGTCTGCTGCTGCAACGACCACGTTTAGATATGCCACGGTAGTCTTCTGGAGCCAGGGGAGATGAGAGGTTATCCAAGGCTCAGACCCAACCTGTCCTGTTTCTGCGCCTTCCCAACTCACAAAGACGATAGTCCGCCGAGGCCGCCATCCATTTCTGTATGCTGTTGCAAAGCCTCGGACGACTTCCATCAATGCTGCAGCACCACTGACAGAGTCGCCGGCACCGGGTCCCCACGAGTCACGGTGATTTCCTAGAATGATGACTTCATCCTCAATGGAACCTTTCATAATGCCAAATGCTTGGTGCACGACCTTGGTCGGAAAGCTCATCTGGTTGTTCAGATTCAAGACGATATGGGATGGCGATGGGCCGACAAAATACTCTATTCCTCTGTAGTACAGGCCACCCCCATGCCAATCACTCTTCATGTCAGCAGCTTTCGGGCCATGTCCATGGAGTACTTTGAGTAGTGGTAGTATGTCGCTATAGGAGACCGGAAGCGAGGGAATAGACTGCCCTGGCACACTGGGGTTACCGACACTGACGTTGTCTGATCGTACCAAGTCATTATTATAACTTGATACGCTACCCACCTCCGCCAAATGTACACAGCCGTCCTATGGCCGCAGATCACATTTGCCAGTTCCACATGGTTCGTACGGGCTGGATGGGGCTTCAAGGCGGCAGAAAATGCGGCTAAGAAAGCCATGGAATCTATCCAGCACAAGGCCCTCTACAGGATAGCTGGCGCATTCAGAACAACCTCTCGAGCTGCTCTGGAGATATGCCTCAACATACCTCCTCCAATGATCGCATTGGAACGTGCGGCCAAAGAATCATACCTCCGAATTGCCACATCACCCCTTATGGCCACCCTCAGCAAGATACGACATTCCGGCCAACGACCAGCGCCAAGGAACGCAAGGGAGCGACGCATGCGATGGGCCACCAGCCCAGACCATGATCCTTTAACATCACCATTAGAACGATGGGAGCGACGAACCGCAATTTCTCAGGACAAGCTGGAGATTATACACCCACATGTGACCCCGCCTTGGTGGGCAGGCCTGAAACCCCATATAGCAGAAACTCGGGAAGCTGCTCTCGCAACTCACAATGCCATCTTACACAGCAGAGCTGATATCATTGTGTACACAGATGGCAGCTTGACAGAACAGGGAGTTGGAGCAGCAGTAGTTTCGCCTCTGGGGCGCCAAGCAGTTCGCATTGGCTCTCAAGCTACCCACACTGTATATGCAGCAGAATTACAGGGCATAAAGATGGCGCTTACCCAAATACGCAACCCAAGTGGACTGGAATCACAATGTTCCTATCAGACCCGTACAGCAACCATCTTCACAGACAACCAGGCAGCAATACA
>NW_019170496.1:0-7962 GCF_001890805.1 Aspergillus glaucus CBS 516.65 | reverse complement strand
AATAATAATAATAATAATAATAATAATAATAACTTGATACGCGCAATGAACTCACACAGGCGACTTACGGATTGTACCTATTGAACCTCTCTCAATACAAGTCTCAGGGCGAGCTGGTCCATCTGGGTATGCTTTGTACCCATGCCCTTCTGTTATGTTACCGTCTTATTGTGGGTCCGAATATGTCAGAATGCCAACGAGGCCTCTCTTTGCCGCGGTGGTCATTTTCTCCCCACGATAGATCATACCGTATTTAACGATGGCAATCTTCCCTTTTACATTGACGTGACTTTGCTCCAAGTCGTCGTAATCTTGCTCACGACCAAAATTAGCATATACGAACTGTGCCGTCACATTGCCACTAGAAGATTGCCCATGAAAAGCGGGAGTCCGGATCTCAGATGGATCATTGAATGGCAGCTCTTCCATCAACTTGGCTTCGTATATCACAGAGGGGGACGGGATCTCTGAAGTGTCTATCAACGCCAATCGTTGAAAGACCGGTGCGCTTATCGAAGCATTGTATTTAAAGATCTCCGTCTCTGGTATGCCAAACTCTTCCCATTTCCTCTTGGTCCAGAGGGTTTGTTCTTTGCCCTCGCCGGGAAAGTGGCTTTGAGAGGTGTAGTAGTAGCTCCATTCCGCGGCGTGGGACGCATTGGGCTCAGAGAGCAAGATAGTCTCCAATTTTGAAAGTGGGAAAACGTCACGGAATGCTTGGCTGGTGAAGAGATGAGATCGCCAAAGCTGGGAAATAGGCTGGTTGAATAGGCATTGCGAGGATCGTGACAATGCGGTCAGAGCGACTATTAAGATAGCAACAACGAAGAGCAAGAAACTCCTTGTCGATTGAAATCGGAGAGTCATCTTTGGAGTATAGGTAGTCTGGTCCTTCTCGTGATGTCCCTCGAGGTCGCTTGTTTTGGCCTTATATGGACCCTGGGGGGCTGATGTGCACAGCATGATTGCAGCAAAATAGGTTTAGTAGCTTTCAACACCCGGACATTCGGTGTTATGTCTAAACAAGAAGAACTCAAACATACACAAGGCAGGCGATAGGCCAGAGGTAGATTGCAATAGCTAGCCTTACGAGGTGGGTGGTGATTAATCATACCCCTGCCCAGGTGCCCCCGCAACTCTCCCCTCTCCTCGATCGGGACTTTTGCTCTAGGACAAGCCATTTATGAGGCATTTTCTAACTAGCGGGTAACGTGTTCCATGTTCGCCGGCATCCGAATTGATTCTATCACTGCAGCTCATTGCCCGTCCTGTGCTCCCAAGAGTCCCGCCGCATTGGTGACACTGCGGATAAAAATGGTAGAAACGCCGTTTGGGATTTGAAATTCCTACTTGGAGAAAAAGAATATTCAAGAGCCGCTCATACATGGAACATGAAGCTCGACTATCGGCTCGTTCACTCACAGCATGCCCGGCTGCTTGGCTGCTTGGCTGCTTGAGTAGATGCTTCGACCTGCGGCATTCGACCTTCCCATCCCAGACCTTAACTCGCTCTTTGAGGCATGTGAGTAGTGAGAGCCACCACAAAACGGATCCAACTGCTGTGATGATGCCATTCACGGTGCCCCAACTGGCAGCACCCGATCTTGCGCTCGCAAAGCAACGGCATCATGTAGGCAGTGCATCCCAACACCTTCAGCGACATGGGATTCTCAAAATCAACCTTGGCTTTCCAGATCCTGGCAGTCAATACTTAGAGAAATTGGTCCTGAGCCTACATGAGTATCACGGTCATCGTCTCCCAATATCACATAGCGCGTCGTGCGGTGGTTCTGGGACGTCCGGCCGAGCATCAATACCCCTTTCCAAACTCCTCAACACCAAGCGCGATCGGAAACAATGGAGGAGTTCACCTGGCATACCGACTGCAGTTATGAAGACTCACCGCCGCGATACTTCGCACTTCATGTGCTCCAGCACGATCGATTTGGCGGGGGGGGGGGGCCCTCTCGGTCATGAATGTTCAGAAGTTAAGCGAGTTGCTCTCCCCGGAAGCTCGAACATCTCTTATGCGGCAAGACTACAGCATCAAAATCTCACTGGAGTTTATCAAAGAGCGTGAGAAACGGGATATTGTAGGCAGTGTGTTGACGGCTCAGCATGACAGACAGCCCTGCATCATGCGGTTCCGAAGAGATCTCATTAGACCGTTGACCGAGAGAGCGTCGAGAGCGCTACAAGAGCTTGACATGTTCTTGCAAATTACTGGGGCCCATACACAGTCAATGCTACATCTGTCCTCGCTGGATCTTCCAGCAGGGAGCATTATCTTGTTGGATAATCGCCGTTGGCTGTATGCACGAAGTATCATCAAAGATCCAGAACGTCATTTGCGTCGAGTGCGCTGGGATCCCGTTCCCTTTCAGTGATTCTCATGTTTGGTAGTTCAAAATATCCTTATGTTTAACGGAAAAGATCGATCGTAATGCTATTATTATACACGGGAAGGCGCTGTGTGCCCGCACACAGCGGTCCCTTGCCTACTGGCCGCCCACACACCACCAGACGCAAAGGAATACAACAACAACAAATCATATATAGGATACATAGGAAGGATCACGAGGCCCACTTATTTCTCTAATGATCATCCGCCGATCAATATCGAATTTATAGATTTCCAGGCTGCCTAGTCTAAAGAAACTTTCCTATCCACAGGCATACAAAAATACCAGTAGTGTGCAGGGTAAGTAAATGCACTATACATTAGGTACATTTGGCCAACAGTGTACCTAAAAAAAATGAATTAATAGGGGGGTGGGGGGAGATGCATTAGTGTCTGCCTCGGGCACCATGGTATGTACGTCTTACCATCAGTATTTCTCTGGTGTTTTGCAACGCAAACCATCTCCTTACCCCCGTCTTCTTTTAATTTTTATTTTTTTATTTGGCTCACGTATCTGATTCCTAACATGGATGAGACTGCCCCTCTTCTCCAAAGCCAGTCCCATTTGCTTTCCCAAAAGCGCCTTTTACTTACCTTTCCCGCTCTCGCCCTCATACAATTCACTTCTTTCCTCGACCAAACTGCTATCTCAACGAGTCTACCCGCTATTGCATCCGTACTCGACATTGGCGCATCTATCTCATTAGTTAGCGCGAGCTTTCTCATCACCAGTACCAGCATCCAGCTTATCAATGGTAGACTGTCAGATATATTCGGCCGCAGGGCCTCTCTCATCATGGCGCTTTCCATCATGGGTGCTGGGAACTTGTGGGGTGGCTTTTGTGCCACGCCTGTAGAGCTGTTTGTCGCACGTGCATTCACTGGGTTCGGCGCGGGAGCTATCAATGCGCTCGTACAAATTGCCATTGCCGATATCACGACGCTGGAGCAGCGCGGGTATTATTTTGGCATGGTCGGGATGGCGGTGGCCTTGGGAAATGGGCTTGGTCCTCTCATTGGTGGGGTGCTCACTGAGACAATTGGATGGCAGTGGGCATTTTGGTTTGTTTGTCCCTTATGTGTGATTTCCATTGGTTATCTCATGTGTGTCTGGCCGATATCACGCTCTATTTCTGCTGAAAGCTAAATCTGGGACAAGCTAAAGCTGGTGGATTGGAAAGGAGCCTTGACAAGTCTATTTAGCATTGCGTTGATTCTGGTAGGCAATGAATATCATAGAGTGTATCTTTATTGTACTAATTTCGTGAGCTACCTAGGTTCCTATCTCACTGGGCGGATCCTCCATGTCCTGGACCTCGCCGTTAACAATAAGTATGCTCATCGCTGGCGTGACACTCTTTGGTGTCTTTTTGGCGATCGAGTGGCGCTTTGCGGATCTACCCCTGTTGCCGGCTCGATTGTTTCAGTATAATCGTTCTACGAACATTCTTATGTGTCAACATCCTGATCGGTTGGATTTACTGGGGGGACTTATTCATTGTCCCGCTATATCTTCAGAATGTCCGTGGATTGAGCCCTGCTCAGGCCGGAGTATTGATGCTAACCATGGTTATCACACATGGGCTTACATCAGGCCTGACTGGAGTTCTCATATCAACGTTAGGACATTATAAACCTGTCATTGTTACTGGAGCCCTCTGTTGGGCCCTGGGCGCTCTTGCAAAGATGCAGTACGACCAAGCGACCTCGATTTGGCAGATTATGGTGGTCGGTGTCTTTGACGGCATAGGTGTAGGCTGTTCGTTGCAGCCCGGTAAGTGATTCGTTCTCAGAATGCTAGTTACGGGCTCTATGGCTTACAAATCATTTACAGTACTCGTCGGTATTCTTGCTGGATCCGATACGGAAGATCGAGCTGTCTTGACTGGCCTACGAAATTTCGTGAGGGATATGGGAGGGGCAACCGGGACTACTGGTATGTATTAACTTCTGTGCCCTGGTATTTTTTGATGGTACTCTAATGGATATAAAGTTTCCGGGGCTGTTTTAGGTCTTGTGCTATCGGGCCAGTTGAAATCAAGATTCAACGACAGCCTCATTAGAAGAGTAATTTCTTCAGCGTTCGCATTGGAAGACTTACATCTCACCGAGGGAGAGAGGGAGATGATAGTTCAGGCTTACATGAAAGGTCTTCATGCCGTGTTTGTCACCTTCACTGTGCTCATTTTTATCCATCTTTGCTCGTGTTTGTATGTTCAGGACTACGGACTGAAACAGGGACAGAGGGAAAACATTGAAGAAGAGGAAGGGCTACAGAGCAGGAGGCAGGAACAAGAAGCCGACCCTTGAAATGGCGTAATTGAGATAATTCTATTATACAGTCTCAAGTATTGTGCAATTCATGAGGACAAATTATGGGGCTTATATTCCCCCTCTGAACAGATTCCATTCCGGGAAGAAGATACTCCAGCCCAAGCCCCAACCATTCCCTCGTGCTCTATGTCCTTCAAGTCACGCACATCAATCTCGCTCGCCCCCTTTAATAGAAGCAAGGCTTCCAATAGATCGATTGGTGTGCAATGAGTATCTATTGGGTATTCTATAGATATAGACGCTATCGGGAAAGCCTCACCGCCGATGATGCCGACATGTAAATATGGATTCATTCAAGGCACTTATGAGCGAGCCTATCTGTGCGAACTTGGAGAGTAATTGTGTACGACTACCCCGTCAAGTGAATTAAGAAGATCCATATCAAGGCCGACCTGATCTATCGCAACAAGGATACCATCAAACTCTTCAAGATACTCCTTGTTCCAATTCGCGGGTGTTTCTAGTCTCGGAACATATGGAAGAGCCTCCTGATTGACCAGAGGGTCTGCAAATTTGACATCCACGTGGTGGCGTCGAAGCAGATATTTTATGGCAGCAACACCTGGAGAATTGTACAGGACATTCTGTCCTTTTTTGAAGGCAACGCCTACAACGAGCACGCATGTATTCCTGTCTGACATGCGTCGTTGACCCCGCTTCGCGTCTCGCTTGCACTCAAGGAATCGCATTAGGCGATCAACGATTTCGAGAGGCCGTCGTACCGAGGATTCGGTAGCCTGCTGCAGGATAGGCATGTCGCATGTCTTTAGTAGGTAATAAGGGTTAACAGGTATACAGTGCCCCCCGACTCCAGGTCCCGGCTGAAAGGGAAGATAGCCGAATGGCTTTGATGCAGCTGCCTTGCTGACCTCCCATCCATTGATACCCAAGGAGACACAAGCGTCGGCCATTTCGTTGGTATAAGCAGCGCATACCATACGTTGGCAGTTCTCGTATAGTTTTGTCATCTCTGCTACCTCCAATGAAGACACAGGGACGAGTTGGTCAAACACTGGCTCATATAGCATCTGGACGGCGTCCAGAGAAGATGGTTCGATACCAGAGATAATCTTTGGAATCGCCTGGAATGCAGGGAACTGGCGGCCTGGATCAACTCTCTGAACAGATGTCAGCCCTGTTCGCCGGGGCCGGGGGGTTGAAAGATGGATACCTCCGGAGACATGCCTACTTTAACGTTCTTAGTGGCGATAAGGGGGCCAAGAAGCCTTCTTGTCATGCCCACGGATACTGAACTTTCCATAACCACCGTGACACCGTGTCGTGCATGTTCTGTGACTGTCTGCACGGCTTTTTCAATGGCTGTAGTGTTGATGGTCTTGTCATGATTAAGAGAGGTTGGGACCGATATCAGGAAGGCGTCTGCGAGAGCCAAATCAGGGGCATTTGAAGTAATTCGAACCGGTAATTCTTGAAATTGCTGAGTGATTTGCTCAACTCTCCGCTTCGATATGTCGAAAGCAATGACTTCGTAAAATTTAGCAAAGGCCTCAACCAAATGTGACCCTACATAGCCAACACCAATAACCGCCACCACAGGATGGAAAGGCGCTTCTGGGGCCAGATGGCCTTTGGCAGGTGCAGTGTCAGATTTCATAAAGCATTCGTTTATGATCTCTATCGGTGGGGTAAAAGGGAGTTTCTGTATAAAGGGGAGGTTTATGTTCGATGGTTCCATCGTGTTGAAGTCCTGCCGGTAAGGTACATCGGCATTTTTTTTTTTTTTTTTTTCCTTTACAGCGGCCGCCGCGCTTAGAGTTGCATTCGGCGCGGATTGGCGTGGATGGAAGGTGCCCTCCATCCACGCCGCGCGGATTTTGGATGCTCAGGCTTGGATCCGCATCCGCGCCAAAATCCGCGTGGATTTGGATTCTCCAAAGTCCAAGCTGCAAGCCTGCATTGTAATCTGTGACAAGCATACAACAGCATCACACATCAAATAGAATTAAGATTCCATTACATTTATATCATCTATACCAGTCTCATTCCACTATCAACCATCTCTGAGGCAAAAATGATCATATATCTGAATACATTCTGAAATTGCACAACAATTCATATTTACTCTGTAATATCTACCCATATATATATATACTTAGGGGCCCGGCGGGCTTGGCATTCCCAGGTTGGCTTCAGTTTCAGACAGTTGTGGGAGGTTGTCAGCGGTGACCAATGTTTGGCTCTGGCAGGCGGCAGTATCCAACCGCCTGGCATCCGAACAACACAGAACTATAGTTAGCCACTATCATCATCACATTCTCTCAACTAGCATATATCCATCTCATTTTCATCATACTACCATGCTGGCAACTGATTAATAATAAGCTCTGACTGATTCTCAAACTGATATCACACTGTAGACTGACACAGTGACAACCTGCCTGCTATCATTAGCAACATCCTTGGCTCAACCCCAAGACACAAAGAACATTGCATTCACCTCAAAGAAATCTCTAGAACCTATTTCTTTCACCATCAAACACACTAACTCAACAAGATGGCCTGCATCTTATCAATTTCTTTTTCTTCATTCTCTCATTCTCTCCATGCCAACTTCTACTATATCACTCTTCTTATCTCTTATAACCTTGTTGAATTCATCTGTCTAAACACCTGTCTATTTATCATACATAAATCTCCTAGTAGAACTGCTGTGTGTACACCTGACATATTACCATCATCATGGCAGAAGAAAACCGACCTGCACTGATTGATTTTTCCCTGATTCCTGAAGATGACGGCAACAACGACAATCCTGGTGAGCAAAACCCTTTTCCAACCCTCCCGTTAACAGCCTAACGATGAGACAGAGCATGAAGGCAAACTAGTGGGGAATAAGGGTGAATTGCAGCAGATACTCAATTTGACAGATGAAGGGGAGTGGACAGAGTGATTGAGGTCATGCCTGGTGCAACCATGGTGGATTGAGTTATGGACTGAATGCCTCTCAAAATGTGCAAGTGGAGAGCAGGGAGTTGGTGTGGGCAAGATCCAGGCAAAAATCCTGGCTGGTGAGGGCAACAGACGGAATGAATACAGCAACCCCATACCCAAGAAGAAGGAATGGAGCGCCGCTGACCACATAGCAAGGTTCCATTTCATGGTGAAGACCCAAAACCTGGTGTCCAATGAGGGTGTGTTCTACAGCAAGAACTTTGCTGACTCCTACCTCAACAAGGTTGTCTGGGCCTTGAAGGGTTACCTCACCA
>NW_019170495.1:102444-108029 GCF_001890805.1 Aspergillus glaucus CBS 516.65 | reverse complement strand
GATTCTGCTGCAGCTCTTCGAGCTGCGTCTTGTCTATGAACCTGTAGATAGCCTGACCGTAGCTTACCCTGTTCGTCAATTCCTAATATATATCGCTACCTGACCCTGCACCCTGACATCCCAAATACTTGTTAAATGTTTTTCAAGTACTTATTGAATGTTTAGGAATATATCCAAGAGAAATATCATGATTCTCAAGGTACAATGATATTCTGTGCCTTTAAAGATCAGATTCATTTATTATCAACTTTACCTTCATTTGAAGTTGATATGTCGTTTAAGCGAATTCGATCTAAAGGGATAAATGAGGTCCTTTTTGCAACATTCATGCCAGATCAATGCAAAAGTTAGTGACCTGAGTACTTTTCAACCACTTACTAACTGCTTGATAACTAGTTATAACATTACTTCGAGTCTTTACCAGTGAGGATTCCACTGAAGGTTACTACTTACTTTTTAAACGTGCATTTCATCTTATTGGAAAGATTTCTGAACGGCCAATTCTCTTTGATCCAATTCATGGATCTGGGATTCATGGTATTATTGTTGACATGGACACAAAACAGTACACAGGTAAGTACTTCTTAAGTACTTTTAAACCAGTTACTAAATAATCAGGGCTTGGACTATATCTTTCTGAAATTGATCCTCAGCACCAGGGCCCTATATGGCATTTACAGTGTATTATTGTATTCTGTCGTATTCATTTTCAACGCTCAATTTTAAAGGCAATTGGAACAAAAATAGAGGATCAGGCCTTTGGAGTCGCATGATGAGTCTCCTAGATTGCCAGTCAGAGGCTGAGTATGATGAGTTAATTGAACTACTGATAAGTTAATATTCAAGTGGCTACAAACCACTTGGCAAGCACTTGCTAACTGCTTAATAGAACATGAACCCCCATCAGTGCAGGCTTGGGCTACACAAAAAAAGAGTGCAGTTATTAAAGCAGGCCTCAATCCATCATGTTCAAAAATTCAGCCACATTATTTCAATCTTTTGCGAAACCATACAAATTCTGTTGAGCAATCACATCAAAAGTCATATGCTTCTGGGAAGTTTTTAACTTTAGTTGAAGCAGTTCGAAAGTACTTCTCAATCACTTATAAACTACTTGGACAAACCTTACTAACAATTTTAGTTCTGCAAAACTTGATAAAGATGATATTCTTCAATATCAAAGTTTTCAGCAGTTCAATGTTCATCATTCATATTGAGCTTCCACAATGGAGGCAAATTATTTGCGTCATATGAGTCGGGAAAGTAAGTTATTTTAAATACTTTTTAAGCAGCTGGAAAGTACTTAGCTCAATAATCAATAATATAGGAAGCCGTAAACGTCAGCGATCCTCTTCAACAATTGAAACAGAGAGTCAACACAGTTGTCAAAATCTTGAAGTTCCACATGGGAATTCAGGAAGTCAACCAAGATCATCCTCTTCTCAGGTTGCTGATAATGAGTAATTTTTTTTAATTTCTCCAAGTACTATCTAACTGATTGCTAACTGCTCCATGACTACTTAGCTCTACAACCTCTTCACAGAATCTTCGCCGAGTGGCTTCAGCAAATATCTTAACAATTGAACAACGCCGTCAGGAATTGGAATTACGAAACCTGGAGGCAGAGGTTAAAAGAAAAGAAGAAGAGGTTCGGTTAAAACAGCTTCAAAATGAACAATTAGAGCTAGAACTTATGAGGCAGCGGATTCAAATCCAGGAACAGCAGCAAGTTGATTAGCAAGTACTTCCTAAGTACTTAGTAAGTGATGGGGTATTTATATAGTACTATTAATATATATCTTTAGCTACCCCCTTTCATAATATCTATCTGTTTTTAAATAGGCAGCCAGCAAGTTCTTAAGAAAAACTGACCCTACGGGTAACTTATTCCATAACATAGTTAAATATATATATTTCTCGGAAGCAGGCAGCTCTATGTAGCTATTAGCCACCTCACGCAGGTACTAGATATGCCATTTCTGAATTGACCAATTAGATTTTTATATTCCAACTGGCAACCACTTATTTACTGGTTAAAGTCAATAAACACTTGACGATGTTGGTGGATAGGGAAGCCATGATAGTAATACTCCGTAGTGTACAGTGTTGTAAAGCAGTTGAAATTAGTGATGCTCCTTGAAATTTTTACAATACCAGTACATGTCTATATTTCAGTCACATGATTGCCAAGACTATTAATCAGCAGGAACGAGGCGCGCGACCGCAAAAACGAGGCTTCGTCATCTGCAACCACCTGGTGACATGGGCATAAACGGCTCCAGCCAATCAGGTACGGGGTGCTAAGCTCGTTCTTCTGTCGCCCACTGCTGCGCTTTGTGCCCCGCACGAGGCTGAGCGTTTGAAATCACGCAGGCGAACCATTTGGCCAGCCTTCAGTATGAGCCCAGGACTGAGTGGTTTCTGTTCCATTTTTATGCCGTTGCAGTCTTTTCATTTCCAAGACATTATTGCGATACCATCAATCTCTGCTACTAACCGTCGATTACTTTCCGATATCATTTGTTTATCATCCAACTCAAGATCCTGTATTGGCTGAACCACATCATAAACATGTCTCGACCACTATTGGAAACATTTCAAATCGGTTGGATCTGTGCCCTGTCTATTGAGGCTGCAGCAGCCAAGGAAATGCTTGATGAAAATTTTGGGCTTCTGGATAGGCAAGACGCATGCGACTCCAACATCTACACATTGGGTCGAATTGGCCAACACCACGTCGTGATCGCCTGCCTACCTGCAGGACAAACCGGAACCATATCGGCCACTACAGTTGCGAACAATATGACTCGCACATTTTCCAAATCACTTCGAATCGGGCTGATGGTTGGTGTTGGAGGCGCAATTCCATCAGCCGCTCATGATATACGACTTGGTGATATCGTGATCAGCTGTCCAGAGGGCACTTGTGGAGGTGTGATCCAATATGATATGGGGAAGGTTGAAGCGGATGGTAAATTCTGTCGAACTGGCTCTTTGAACAATCCTCCCAAGTCATTGTTAACAGCAGTCAACATGATGCAAACTGCTGAGTTAACTGATGATCCCTGCTATCCAAAATATCTTCAGAGCGCAATCGGAAGAACCACACGAACTCAAAAGAACTTCGGTCGGCCCGGTGCAGAACATGATCGACTGTTCAAGATAGAACATGATCATCCTGAGGATGCGGGCAGCTGCAATGTATGCCTGGCGGAATGGGAGGAGACCAGAAGTAAACGTGATAGCAGTGATCCACATCCACACTATGGTATCATTGCATCTGGAAATTCTGTTATCAAACACGGATGGACAAGGGAGCAGCTTAGGTTAGAGACTCAGGCATTGTGTTTTGAAATGGAGGCAGCTGGTCTGATGTTGGACTTTCCCTGCATTGTCATCCGCGGCGTTTGTGATTATGCGGATTCGCATAAAAACAAGCAGTGGCAAGGTTATGCTGCCTTAGCAGCAGCATCATATGCCAAAGAATTGCTGGGTTATGTGCCTAAGGGCCAAATTTCACAAGAGAGTTTGGTGGTAGATGTGTGTAGTAAGTAAATTATTGATTAGCCTAGTTTTTAATCAAGATACAATTAACTCATAACATTTTACAGAAAGCTTGAAGGAAGAGGTTAAAGGCACCAATCAACGGCTGGATCGAGCCTATGACCAACAAGAACAGCATCATCATGAAAAAACAAGAAGAGCATTGACAGATAAGCAACAACGTTGTCATCAGGCTTTTAAGATATCAAATTACACGGAGCAAAAGGACATCAACCCAAGGCGAGTAGAGGGAACATGTCAATGGGCTTTGCAGAGCCCTCATTACATCCGTTGGTGGGAGAGTTGCACCAATGATCTTCTCTGGGTGTCAGCCGATCCAGGCTGCGGGAAGTCGGTACTGGCCAAGTCGATTATTGATGACTACTTGGAAGCCTCCAGTTCAGCAGTAACAACATGTTACTTTTTCTTCAAGGACAACGATGAACAAAACAATCTCGCTTCGGCATTGTGTGCAATACTTCATCAGATTTTCAGCCAGCAGCCTCATTTAGTTCAGCATGCAATGCCATCCTGGGAAAAGAATGGGGAGAAGCTTCGGCAAGAGGTTCACGAACTTTGGCGGATCTTTATGGCAGCAACATCAGCTCAAGCAGCATCCAAAACCATTTGCATACTAGATGCGCTTGACGAATGCCGTGAGGTTGATCAAGGTCGGTTGATCAACATGCTCAAGGATTTTCACTTCCAGCCATGTTCAGCTACACAGGATACCTGGTTGAAATTCCTAGTAACCAGCCGCCCCTATAATCATATTCAGGATAATTTCCGGGTGATGACGAATTCTTTTCCTTACATACACCTCAAAGGGGAGGAAGAAAATGATCAGATACATGAGGAGATCAATGTGGTTGTGAAGATCAGGGTGAAAGAGCTGGCTGAAATGGCACAACTGTCATCTGATATGCATCAACGACTTGAACAGCAGCTTCTTCAAATGAAACACCGCACATATCTTTGGTTATATTTGGCCATTGATGACATCCACACTACCTTGAGGAATAGCTTGCGGCCAGCCGAGGAGCCAATCCAACAGATACCTCCATCTGTGCATGCAGCATATAGAAAGATTCTTGATCGAGTCCCATCTGACCAAGTGCATACAGTGAGAAAGATTCTTCAGATTATTGTTGCGGCACGGCGTCCCTTAACAACACAAGAAATGGCTATGGCATTAGGCATAGCTATCCGCCCTGAATCGCGAACTGCAGCACAAGCTGGAATAAATCCAGCTACCTTAGGCCAGAAAATACGACAGCTATGCGGTCTGTTCATCTTCATCAATAACTCAAAGATATACCTTATCCATCAAACAGCTAGAGAGTTCCTAATCAGCAAGGAGGTTACTGACCATCCAAATTTTGCATACTCTTGCAGCCGAAACGATACTGAGAGTCTCTTGGCCATGATCTGTATTCGGTATTTGTCGATTGATGATCTGGAAGACAATCAAGTCCAATCAGGCTCTGATTTTCCAAGCTTTCTGAACTATTCAGCAGAATTTTGGCCTGATCACGTACGGAATATGCCATCGATCCCAGACCGAGAACTAAATGACCTGCTGAATCAAGTATACAACACAACCACAAAACGGTTTTCACTGTGGTTTCCAATATTTCAGGAGAGAGCAAGTGGGCGTTTTACGATGCCTGAAATGAATGCAATCCAACTGGCGGTGTTTAATGGGCATGAGAAAGTAGTCTGTTGTCTACTTGCTGGGGATAGCAGCATTATAAATATAGAGGATGAGTCAGGATCACGCCCGTTGATGTGGGCCTCGCTCAATGGACATGAGAAGGTCGTGCAGATCCTGTTAAAGCATGGAGCTGATGTCAATGCCGATGGTGGGCTCTTTAACAATGCCCTAATGGCTGCTTCTTATGAAGGACATGACAAGATTGTGCAGGTCCTGTTAAAACATGGAGCTGATGTCAATGCCGATAGTGGGCTCTTTGGCACTGCCCTAATAACTGCCTCTTCTGGAGGACATGACAAGATTGTGCAGATGCTGTTAGAGAGCGAAG
>NW_019170495.1:100194-101550 GCF_001890805.1 Aspergillus glaucus CBS 516.65 | reverse complement strand
AGGACATGACAAGATTGTGCAGATACTCCAAGAAGCTATTTCCCATACTCGGGGAGCATCCTATGACTTTCCATCAAAGAGGTTAAAGGTTTCTTGAGGCTCTTAATGTACTTTTATAACTTCTATTTTGCCTTCCATTTATCATCTCTTCTCCGAAGCACGGCAGCCGCATAGCCCCGGCTCTGAAATATAGACTTCTTTTTTTTTTTTTTGCTTTACTGCTCGTGTATGGGGCTGATCGCTCAATTATGCTGTTCTACCGAATCTTTATTTTCGTAATGCATTGTATAAACTGGAAATGTGGCCATCTTCGGCTGAATCAGGAGGAATCTCGTGAACAAGGCGTAGGGTATTGTCCAAATCCTCAAGAACCAATGTTTCAACAACGATACCGTGTGCGGTATATTATGAAGACTCTGAAAAACGGGATATGAAGTGAAATATACTCAATCTCCGTGTCTATTGCTAGGGGCATGTAAAGGGCTGGCGCCTACTGTCTGTATGACTACAGATGAATCAAGATGGTATTGCTGAAGAAAGGAAAGAAGAGGACTAGCGTACAGGTGCTGGTTCTATATACTGTGCGCTGCGCAAGTGAGGTCACGTGCGGAACGTGCATGGCATAAGTGTGACAGGATGCCGGGCCAGACTGTTACAGGGCATTCGAATCTGATGAGGCCTTTATTCTACATATATTCACTTAAGAGGACAATTTTGAATGATGCATGCAACAAAGGTATTATTTTTCCCTTTGTCCATGCCATTCATTGGTTGGCACCATTGTTGGTGAATGATAAAACCCATTGAGAGTTATAAAGTGGTCAACTTTGCTCTGTAGATTTGGAATAGGCAACTTCCTTCCAGCCACATCGCAATTCCTTAACACTGTCCAAATTGCGCCCACTTGCCACGCTAACAACAACGTCCATCATGGCCGGTAAGAGATAAAAACAAGACAGAATTGGAATGCAGTTTGATTTGATTGATTGATTGATTCAAGTTTATAGTCCATATCCAGCTCCTGGGGCTATGACAGACTGTCCGTGCCTGGACGGGGGTCTCCCCCCGTCCCTTTTGGTTTCACTACTTTATATTACATTCTCATACCTGTTCCTCGCCCCGAAAACCGGCCTTTCTGCCCGGGGCATTTGGGCGCAGGGCTGGGCCCCTAGCCCTCCTCGTCTTCTTCACTTGTTGGGCCGTATGGCCCCCCCCGTTACCCTTCTTCCCCGGTCCTTTCTTCCCCAGTCCCTTCTTCCCCTGTCCCTTCTTCTCCCGTTCCTTCTATCTCCAGTGCCTCCCATCCCCATTCATCTTGTCTCCGGGCTTCGTCCTGGGCTGCCCTGGGGGATCGGG
>NW_019170495.1:97453-99624 GCF_001890805.1 Aspergillus glaucus CBS 516.65 | reverse complement strand
CTGCTGCGGCCTTTGCTGCCTGGTCTGCCTTCTCATTGCCCTCCACCCCACAGTGCCCGGGGACCCACTGGATAGCTACCACTTGGCCCCGGGCATGGAATGCAGTTTTAATTGACCATGCCAAAAGGACGCAGCACCTCTGTTGAGATCGTCAATCCCCGTTCTCCCTCCATTGAAATTACAAACACCTACATCAACAATAGCAACAACCATGTCCTTCCATGGCCTTTTACTGATGATATTCTCGACAATCCTCAGCTCCTCCAGCATGCCATCAGTGATCTGATCGAGTATCGAGATATTGCCATCGAACACCTCAAACAACTTCAGCAAGAGGAAGGAATTGAGGAGGGAACTGAGGAGGATCCAATCAATGTTTGAATGCTGTCTCAAGATCCTGTAGCTACATAGGAATAATGGGAATCGATTTTCATGAAAAGCTAGCAATAATATTGTACAAACTAGCGTGCATCTTCAATAGCAGGCAAATAAGGCAAGACTAATATTAGTGATTAGAAAGCCATGTATAATAGCGAGAAACCTCAACGACTTTGGTGGTTCACTGACAGATATCCATTATTTTCTGCCTGACGTTCTCATCAGCAGAGGGATTGAGGGGTTTTCTCAGGCTCCCAGGCAAAATGAGTTACTGTTTGAGCGTATCTTGATTAGACCAAAATGGATTTAGTCAGGCGCAGTTTTCGTAGACACGTAAACAGCAGGACTTTGTTGCAATTGCACGATCTGTGATCTGCGACCCGCTATAATTTGGCAGACAACAGTCAGACTTCTGTTGAAAGGTGCGTGGAGGTGGTCGTAGCATGGGGAGAGATATTTGATCAATGGTATATCTCAGATACCCACAGTTTCGTGCGAAATCGCAGAATCCAGTTATTCAGCGGGATCTGAATTCATGATTATGTCCAAAGTGATATCTTGCGACCATAATCCCCATCGCTTGTTGAATGCACACACACACAAGGCTAGTAAAAGGCATTGCGCGATGTTATGGCGGTCTCGGTAATCATGATCTCCGGCGAACTTGTCTCTTTCTGTTCTGACGGCGACTCTGCGGGGGTGATGTAGGCCTTTTCGAATCCTTCTGAAGGCGTTCTAGGCGTTCTTGGATGCGTGCACTCTTTCGAGTTGTGGTGTTCAATGGTTGAGCTTTTGATTTCGGGGCACGTTTTTTGGGTCTGTCTGGCGTTTGAGTCGTGCGCGAGTCTTTGGCGGTCGGATGTTGATGAGTAGGTTTCGAAGTAGGATTGTTCAATAGTAGGGGAAGCACGTGTATAACAAAGTTAATGCGATAATTACTTGCATCACTTCGAATAAATTCCAACATATTTTTCACAGCATGTTCATGTTTTATGGCTGACAAGTAGTCAAGAGAATCCAGAAGAATTCTTGTTTGAACAGCTCCGAACTGGGTTTCCAACGCCTTGTTTCTGCTCTGCCATTCTGACTTTAATGCGTGGATATCATAGTGTCTCATTTGTCCGTACTTGCCGGTACGAATGAGCTGTTCCATGATGTTGACAAAATCCGCGTTGTCGACAAAGAAGGATTCCCGCCGATTAGATGACAGTAACTCGTCAGCTTCAGCCGGCGACATACCTAGTCCCTCAAGATAATCTCTGCATTCATTGAGTTCAATAGGATACTCAGCGTAGGTTATTTGGGTAGACGGAGGGCTGGAGTGTAAAGCAGGATCCATGATGTGAGTTGTGATTGACTGGAGGTGTATGTATCCAAGTGAGTTGGAGTGGTGTGCTGGTTGTATCGCGTAACTCGCGACCCACATCGTGAACCTTGGCAACCCCTGCCGGGAATAATAACCGGACCGAGGCTGAAGGCTAACGGTACGCGCTGTATAAAAGATACACTCAATGTATTCTAATATTTAAGTATATATATGCATATCCCATTGCTCCATCGGATGCTTATCTCCAAATATCTTTACCTTATATTGACTTTGTATGGCCTATGACGATCGACCACCGATCCGGCCATCACCAAGCAGATATCGCGTGTGAAGCCGGCAAAGATCTAGGTTCCTGATCTTTCTCAAATCCAATAACGTAATCCACAGCCGAGCTGACCATACAACCGAGCTGACCATTTTCTCCGCAACCACAAGGATATTAAAGCTTTTCAACCACCAACGCCAT
>NW_019170495.1:7017-96378 GCF_001890805.1 Aspergillus glaucus CBS 516.65 | reverse complement strand
CAACAACATCCATATCCAATTGAAATCTATAACAAAGGCATTTCATTGTATATTAATCATTAAATCCAACCATAGTTTGATTAAAAAATTGGCCAACTGCTAGTTATTTACTAAATTACAGTAACATATTGTAATTGGATCTTGTGGATAATCCAAGCCACAAAATCCACTCCAAGCCACTCCATTCAGATTATCCGCGCCGCTGCGGATCCTGCGTGTATAATCCGCAGCCGCTTCGGATTCTGGCCCATTGGATCCGAATCCGCGCCATTGCGGATTCGGCGCGGATTGGCGCGGATTTTGCGGCTTCGCTGTGCCACTCTACCTGTGAGCTTCCGAGAAGGAGACCAACACACTCAGCCCGGGGAGCAGACCCCAGGGAACCGACAATGGGCGGAAAGCAGCAACCGGGGCCCATGGTCCCTGGGACAACATCTAGCTCGACAATTAGCCAACATCCTACCAGCGGACCCATCCGAGGGCTTTGAAAGCACGATACAGACAGCCAGTAGCCAGTTCCCAGGCCAAATAGAAGTGCTACCAAGCCCAGAGGCCCTAGTAGCAGCGTGATCTCTCTCTCCTGGACTAGCAATCTGGTCAGACGGATCAAGATTAGAGAATGGCAGATGCGGGGCAGGGATTGCTTGGCAAGAGCCAGGAGGAACATGGAAGACCCGGGGGTTCCCATTGGGCAAGGGATGCGAGGTCTTTGATGCAGAGCTTCTTGGAGTTGTATGAGCACTCTGAGTAGCAGAGAAGGTGGGGGATCAAAGACCAGTCACTATCCTGCTGGACTCCCAAGCCGCCATTGCGAGGCTGCGACACACCCAGCCAGGGCCAGGTCAAGCATTAGTGATCCAAGCACATACTATAGCCAAGAGACTACATGCCCGAGGCCATCAACCCACTATCCAATGGGTTCCGGGACACGCAGGAGTAGAAGGAAATGAGAAAGCTGACCAGGCGGCAAAGCAGGCAGCCAATAAGCCTCCAGGAAAAGGCCCAAGAGAGATCTCTCTGGCCTTTGCCTGTAGAGCCCGAACAGAAGCTGTTACAACACAGAAGCAGAGATGGCTCACTAAGGAGCTCAGCCAACGATCCCAACAAGGTCAACGAATGTACAGGCTGCAGAAGAACTGGCGGCTCAACCTGACAGCTGCAGTTGCCCCCAAGCACCTGGCAAGTCGCTATTTCCAATTGAAGTCAGGTCATGCAGCCATTGGAGAATATCTACATCAGATGACCGTCGGTAATGCGCTTCCAGCTGGTCTTCCGTTGGGCCAGCGCCCAACAGATGCACTTTGGTGACGAATCCATATTCCTCGTTCCTGACCCAGTCCTCTTGGCCCTCTAATGTTGCGAATTCTATCGTGTGGCCGCGCGCCGCTAACGTCCTGCCGACCTCTAACACGGGGCCTTTGCAACGCCAAGTCTTCGTTTTAGTCGACCGACCAAGAAATATTCATTCGGGATTTTCCTTGTCCACCTACCGGCATGTGTAAACCCTCCCGTTGTCACGACGAGCAGAAATTTCCGGGACGGATGCACCTCCGAGCTGTTCATGGTTGGGTGTGCGTGTATAAAGACCACACACTCGGTTGTAGGAAGAGACTAAAGAGTGGTATGGTGGTGACCGTGGTGTGCTCAGTTGTTCAGTCTGCTGTTGGCCTCCAGCACTTTCCGGCTATATATCTTGAAGAATCATTCAAGAAGGATTGAAATGATCCTTTTGACCAAAGTCCCTGCTGGACTAAAGTGGCAAAGAGCATGTTATAGTGCATGCATGAAACGGAGGGTTTTCGGAGCTTTGGAAAACACGCCGAGAAGCCTGCATGGTTTGACTCTGGATAACAGTTCTTCCATTGCCCTCTGAAAAATAAATAAATAAAAAGTTAGATGAATTAACAATAAATTCCAGTAACTATTTATTCAAAAAGTCCATATATATGTCTAGTATACAATAGTCATCATTGACTAGGCTAGTTAAATAATCCTCACGGTAGAATTACGCCGTAAATCGCGCGAGCTGAACGACCGTCGCGCCGGCTACGGATCCCGTGTTCTTTACGGACGACGAGCATGCCGCCACGGTCTTCCACAGGTTGGGGTTACCACCCAACGCGAGTGTGGAGTTTGTGGGGGCCGGGTATGGAGACACGGTCCCGGAGCGGCCGGGCACTGATAGCTCCGATACCAACTCAAAGGTGGTGTAGCTGAGGCCGTAGCCGAACTCATACAGGGGAGCAATGTTATTGGAGTCGAAATGGCGGTAGTCGATCAGGAGCCCCTGGGTGAAGTTGCTTTGCCAGGCCCAAGGCTCGGTGGCGTCGGGGCCGGTTACATTCAGTATCTGGGCCTGCGCGCCATAGTCTTCTGTATGGTTGGAAATGGTGTACGGAAGTCGACCGGATGGGTTCACGTCTCCAAAGAGAACGTCAACAATGGCATTGCCGCTCTCCTGGCCAGGGTAGTGTGCCGCGATAATGCCCACCACGTCCGGGTTCGACGCCCACGGCATGGTGTTGGCGCCGCCTGAATGTGTGATGACAACTGTTCTCCGGGGACAAAGAGATGCGACATTTTCTACAACGCACCTAGGGTTTGGCGGTGATTCGCTGAACCACTATGCTGGGAACACACCGGAAACCCCGGAAGGTGGAGACTGGCGTTGACCAGTTCAGATAAGGATGGGATGATGGCCCGAACCACAGGCATAAGGAGTTAAGCCAATCCCTACTAATTGCAGACAAGGCAGAAACACCGACAACGAAGGATCGTGGGCGTGGCAGTGTAAACATACAGATCGCTAGAACCATGCCGCAGTGGATTTTAGCACCAAAGTATGACATTATCCTACATCCATTCATGCTGTTTTTGTGATGTTGGAGGTGTGTCGGGCTAATCCTTGCCTGAACTAATCGACATCTACGACATTACTGTCGACTCCACCCTCCGGGTGATCCCGGACGGATCACTAACTACGCCGTGTTCCTGGCACATGGGCTCAGCAAATCAATAGACCGTCCTAAGTGCTGTGCTTGTGAGGCTAATTGTGCCCGCAATTACTGTGTAGAGCTTGAATAAGATATTGTTGCAATAATCAAATTAACTAAAGCAAGGCGAAAGATTCCAGATATTAGAACACAGATAACCATCTATATCAAAGCTTTCACCGAAGTGCTCACACAGATGGAAAGTGATAACAAGAAAACTGGCCTGAACTACAACCTATGTCTTGAGCCATATAAACTGAAACGAAAATATATAATCTGCTCCATGCTGCTTAATATCATATTACAAGCGTAATATACATCAGTCCAAGATGACCACCGAGGGGTTTTTGTATTTGCCGTATCCCAGTTCCTGAAGTTGGCGGTGATAAGGTCGGTACTCAAAGTACTCTCCAGCCATTAGAATTGTATTTCGCTCCGTACCGAAAACACAAGTTGGGACGTACAAAGTGCTAGCGGTATTGTGCCATCGGTGTATCATGTCTAGTAACCGTTGAATGCTTCGACTATCCATATCTGGCACTCTTGATGTCCAAACTTCCATGTATTTTGCCCATGACGCGGGCATCCAAAAGTGCTTTTCGGGCGCAAAGGCATATCTTTGTCCGTTTTCTTGGAGGAGAAGTTCCACCACGGAGACATGGGACTGCGACAAGGGAATGTAGTGTATCATGCATCGATCCTCTGTTCTCTTTGGAAACCACGGTCCCATTGCCCAAGACAAAGGCGTTCGCCTATTTTTATCATTTGAATTCATATCGGCCTTTCCAGTCATCACGAGACACTTGACAACTTGTTCTTCCCCTCTCATGGCGGCAAGGGAGAGTGGACTCTGACCATTGACATCTTGCTTTTCCACGTCGATATCAGACCTAGCCAGAAGTAGGCTAACAACTGATTCATGACCTCTTATTGCAGCTGCAGAAAGAGGGGTCTGCCCATTGATATCCTGGGCATTGACTTCAATCTGCAAGATCTCAAGCAGCAGCTTCACTACCTCATACCTGCCTTTGATAGATGCTATGAAAAGAGGGGTGCGTCGCTTGAGATAAGTCCGGTATTGTACATCAACCTTGGGTGCTCCGAGGAGAATATCGACAACATTCTCATGCCCACGCTCAGCAGCCCAGGTCAAAGCAGTTTTCCCTTCCGCATCCGCCAGATTCACGTCTGTCTTGCCTGTTTCGAGGAGCAGTATCACAGCCATGGGCCTGTTATTCATTGCTGCTATGCAAAGGGGACTCAGGCCTCGATTGTCTTGGCAATTCAGCTCAATGTCTGGCAATTCAACAAGAAGCTCTATCACATCTTCACTTCCGCTGTTAGCTGCCCAGGAGAGAGGTGTTCGACCATTTTCATCTCGGGTATTGAGGTTCAAAATATGCATACTCAGCAGGAGAACCACAGTTTCGACTGATGACCCTGCTGCTGCCCATGACAGGGCAGTCCGGCCACCCTTGTCTTTTGTGTCAAGCGCAGTTATGTCCGACTGAAGAAGATGTTGCAAGACTGCCACGTTTCCTTTCTCTGCAGCAAAAGAAAGAGCACCTCGTCCTTCAACCTCTGCATTCATATTGAATGATGAATGTTGAATTATGGCATCCAACATTCCCTTGTGATTACGCTCTATAGCTAAGACAAAAGCAGACTTTCCACCTTTGCCTGAAGCATTCACATCAATTTTTTCTGTGTCAAGTAGAAACCTGACCAGATCTTCTCGATCGTCCAGAACCGCACGCGTAAGAATGGTATGGTGGTTGTTGAACGTTGCGTTTAGGTCCAGCATGCCAGTGGCAAAGATAAGTTCAAAGACTTTCAGCTGTCCTCGCTGTAAAGCGTTGTGTGCGAGGTGTATAGGATCGGTATGTCTCATTTTGGACCGCAGGGAATTCCTAAAACACTTTTCCATCTGCGATACTATTTCCGGTTGAAGTAGGTCCGAGGTATCTGAAGGACATTGGAGCAGAGCACAAAGGGTAGTCTCGTTACCCTTGACGATGGCCACGTCCACAGGAGACCCGTAACGGCCAATTTGTGCAAGAACATTGGAACTAGTATTCATTTCCAGATGCAATCTGACGAGGTGGCATAAATCACTTTCTGCTAGTATATAGAGCAAGCGCACATTAGAATTGTGGCGCCGGATAGCGTACCGCTCAAACGCGTTGAAAGTGCTGATGAAAGTACCAAAATCAGGGCCCTCATGATCTTGGAATAGCTTCAGGAATGATCCTTGGGAGATGCCAGAGCCTTCTGCAGCATTGGCATGATAAAATAAGCCATGGACTGCGTATTCCAAGAGCACAAATCGCGTATTGACCTCGACATGTAATTGTTTCCCGTCATCTGCAGCCGCCTCGGCTATGTAGGCCCTTGCCAGATCAGAGGTTATGTATCTGTAGCAGCACTTCTTGAGTCGGTCATGGCTTAAACCACTGAGCTGGCCTCCCAAACCGGCCCCGATTCGATCCATGCCATGTCGTAGCAAGAAGAAATCTCGTACCGACTCATGGATGAATTGGACAGTATGGTCTTTTGACCGTGTAATCTCGACCAATCCTTTTGAAGCGCTCAGAATGAAGCGCTCTATCTGCACAGGGGTGTGTTTGTCGGGGTCCAATTCGATAATTTGGGAGCTCTCACACCAGATTGCAATGCAAAATTCCTCTCTGGTCAACGGGCGCTTTGCAAACAGAACCCACTGCATGCAGAGGATCAGATCGTCCCGGTGTTTATCATCTTTTTTGAGAATATTTTCGAAGAGATCATCTAGCTCATCAGGGAGCTCGTCCAGTCTTTTTCGCGCAGCCTCAACGCGACCATGGTCAAATGCTTCATTCAGCTGCGGGACCACTAGTACCACCTATAGAAATACCCCAGACGCACGTCCACAGACTATCCCCTTGATTTCCTGAGTTTGTTTGTTCATCTTAGCTTTCAATTTGCTGTTTATGTATTTCATGATGTCACTCCGATGGCCGGATTGTTCTTCCACCACTAGCTCAATGGCTCCATCCAGAGTGATAAAGGGATAATGACGACTTGCGAGGCAGATCTTGAAGTAGATTCCAGAACTAGCGGCCGATTTTCCTAGGTCTTCCAGGTAGTAGACCATGTCTCTTGCTTCTTTCTCGTCACATTCGTCCACAGCATCAATAAACCAAACTACATTGGATTCCTTGAGATCATGTAATGTTGCAGATAAATTTTTCTGGAGCTCTTTGAGCGTCCAGTTGGCGACACGGTTTTGTTTGTTCTTTCGAGATGCTGCATCCCAAAATGATTGTCCATCTCCCACGGGGATGCTTGTAAGCAATTGGAACAACAAAGACCTGTATAGTCCTAGCGTGGACCTTTCCAGGATATCGCCGCGGGCATTAAAGAAGAAAGACAAAATGATCACATTACTCATGGTCCGTTTGGATTCCAGAAAAGCAAACTTCATAAGCGTTGACTTTCCCGCTCCAGGCTTTCCCTTGATCCATAGGAAGTTGTTCTGGTCATTTGTCTTCGTAGGACTAGGATCCAACCAACGCTGGTACTCCTCACGCTCGAAAAGCCATTGACAAGTACTCTCCTGTGCTTCGTCTATATTTTCCAAGCGCGCGGTGTCTTGAGAGAATTTAAGCGAGTTGAGGCAGTCCTGCTGCTGTTGCTCAAGAGAGGGAACTACCAATTCAAGGTCTCCAGGTGCGCATGGAAAAGGGTTCGTGCCTGTGATATTGTTTATCCTCGGTAAATGATCAATCTGAATGACGCGGTCGGTCTACATACTCGAAATAGTCGTCATGAAACGATCCGGAACGGTGTATTCGCATAAGAAAGCCTTCATACAAGACGCCGCGGCTGCGCTGGCATAGCCTTGCCACCTTCTACTTTTGTGGCTATCAGCGTAGTCACTGACACCCTTGATGACAATGCAGGGAATATTGTCCCAAACACCAGCGCCTTCCATTTCAAACCCAATTGTCTCTTCCTTTGCAGAAATTTCGTCGCGGTCGTCCCCGGACAATAGCACTGTATCGCCAGATGCAATGAGTCCAACATGAACAGCTGGTGGAGGATTTTCAACCTCGCTTGGGATCCTCGTCCGAACACCGCTTATCGTGCGATCGCATTTTAGCACCTGACAGCGCATCTGCAAAACTTCATAGCAAACAGGATCTCCTCTGGCCTGGCAGCTATCGCAGAGGCTGCATGCCTGAGGCTCGCGGTGCTTGTGTCGGTAGTCTGATGGAAAAAGGAAATCTTCTTCGGTCCCCGGGTACCCAGCTCTCTGCACACCCAACCTGTCCTGGACCACATCAAGATAGGACGCTAAACGCCCCTCCAAGAGGCCTTTACTTCTGACTCCCTCCTGCTTTTCCAGTATCGACCGAATCTCCTGGTTCGGCCTCCCCAGACTTTCACCAAGGGTATCCTTGCGGAAAAATTTATCTGGAAACCGTTTTCCCAGATCATATTGAACAAGGCCATTGCTGACCAGTACATCACCTAGAAAGATCTCTCCTCCATCCTTTTTGCGCGGAACCCCACCACAAATCCCAACCAGCAATGCCAGCCTGATATTATTATAACTCGCGTTGAAGCTCGTTGCAACACTGGAGGCAATCCCCTTGCCCATGCCTGGCATATGAGCGAGGACAACGTGGTGTTTCCCGATCCTCCCGTTTGTGTATGCATTGGGATCCCCATAGATCTTTCCGTAGTCGTGGCCGGTTTCATCGTAAAACTCATCGAACAGGGCCTCGACGGCGTCCGCCTCTTGTGTAGATGCGCAAATAACGGCGACGCTGAATTGATCGCGACTTGTTGGATAAGGGTTTGGATGGTCTGGCATGTTTATGAACTGTATTTGGACTCGGTCGCAATAAATGCCGTTAAATCAAGCATGGGTGTGGCCCTGTGGTTCTGAGTATTTTGTCCTTCGGTGATGACACAGTTTTCGTTCCTCCTTGGAGGTAGCTAAGAACGCCTTATGAAGGGAGAGCTTCAAATCAGCCTTGCTACCCTGAGGGTTCAGATTGCGGCGCAGTTGCAGTAATATGGTTGTTGCAAAGGGCTAGACCCCGACCCCGGAAGCTATTTTCTAGTTATACACAGGAAGGACTCGATAGACAAAGAACGCCTGCCGAGATGAAAAACTAGCATATAAAAGGTCCGTACAAACATATCCCTGACGCGGGGCCGGGTGAAGCGGGGTCTCTCGGATTGTAGCTCAGAAGGGAAATCGGGAGTCGATTATTCCGGACTAAACGAGGTCTAAGTGGAGAGGACTAGCTGAAGGTAGAAATATATATTGCCTAACGAACGTGTGTGCGCATACGCAGCTGATTGAGTGCTTGACTAGCAAAAATGTGCATATGTATGTATGTATCTATTTTACGACGAGGATCGGGTCTTTCCACGCACCCTTGGAAACTCGGAACGATGTCATAGGCACTATTCAGAACAAATAGGGGAAGAACTCTGATTCTAGATATCTATCTATCGTACGGCCTTTTTATACACAATCTGGCGGTCGTCAACTAAGCGCAAAAAGGGAAGGTCGTTGCGAGAGAGAAGTTCAAAGAGACAAAAGGAGTACAAAGCGCATAACGCATGTATGCGGTGGTCATTGTCAAAGGATGCTGGCTGCATAGCCGTGGTCACCGGTCCTATCATCATAGCCGTATCCGTTCATGCATATGCTCGGGCAGCCATAAGTCGTACGTCGTAGATAGGCAGGATTGTCCGGCTCTGATTGGTCAGTCGGAGCAACGAGCATTATCATTCATTCGGCATATATGGAAGTCAACACTTTGTCTGACCAGTATTGTGCAAAAACTCGCCAGTAAACCCTCTGGGCTGCTCGCTTGGCGGTTGCTATTGAGGCAGGTGATGGAGGGAGCACTAGGGGACCACGACAGCCTAGTTTGGCCTCCTTGTCGGCAGCTTCATTGCCTTCAATGCCTGTTACATATAAGGATCTCCGGCCTTGCGACTCGGGCCAACTATTCTCCGATTGATTCTTGAAACGGGGAAGCTTCGGAGCGGTGCCGATTCTCCGGATAGCCGTACATCCATTCTTTTCTAATGGCATATGTATTTGGTACGAGATATGACAACCGAGAGCTATAGCGATAGTATCGCGCAGTAGAAAATGTACGTAGTATTGAGTCTGCTGTAGAGTGCTTACTAGAACTGATATTCATCCGATATTCATCCGATATTCATCAAATTCTCATCAGCATGGTAGAATAGAGAAAAGTGCACTGTTCTTATGCTGAATCACATGTTAAGGGAATATTTTTTTTGTGGCTATGTGCAGATGCCAAAATAGCTCAGTGTTTGAAGTTGGGAAAGGACAGCCACTGATCAGTTGCTGTAGCATGTCATTAGATTGGAAGGATTTCAAAGGATTGAGATTGCGCGGCGCTGCGCGATGTTGGGTGATGGCTCACCCTCTCTATAGCGCACTCACCCTAACTCACCCCTGGTCGCGCGACCGAAGAGCGGCAACACTCTAGTGACGAGGTTCCGATACTTCTGAAAGATAGGGCAAGGCTAGGGTCAGTGCCGTCTGGTATTAACTCGCTGGGGAAGACTGAACAAGCACATACGACCATAGGGTGTGGAGAACAGGGCTTCCCGTCCGCTCAGCCGTACTTAAGCCACACGCCGGCCGGTTAGTAGTTGGGTGGGTGACCACCAGCGAATCCCGGCTGTTGTATGTTTTTGTTTTTGCCGAGCTTACGAGCATAGAGGTCTATATGGAGATTGTCACGGGCTCGGACCAGTAGATAATAACGAATTGATATTCCTATCTAAACCAGTGTAGCCATCGACGAGAATATCGAATCTGGAGAGGGAAGAAAAGGAATCTATCTACAGGGAAAAGGGGGTTTTATCTATGGGATCTGTGACCGCGCTAAGTGCTTTCTTTGTTTGCTTGGATGGCGGCGTTTGTCGATATCAGGCTTATCAGCCACTGAGGCATTGAGCCGTCACACTCAGGAGGCAGCGTTTGCAGACGTTGGCATCCATAATCACTGTTGGGCCGTATTTTCAGGCGTCGGCCATTGCTAGCTGTCACAGATTTTCTCCTGTTAATCAAGCTCATCTAGCCTTTGCTCCAACATAGACAGCCTATCCTACTTCAACAGAAGGATTCGAGCTCGAAGACGATTGAAACTCCCAGAGAGGAAGGGAGTTTGTGTGAGATGTCATCTCTTGACACTCCCCAGAATTGAGTTGATAGAGAGAATTGAACGATTACAGAAAACTGTTGCTTTTAACTGGGGTTTAGTTAGCGCTTCAGGTGACAGAGGACAATTTGGATCGGTGCTAGACAGCAAATGAAAAGTTCTCATTCATAGGCACAGTCATAATACTCATAATCAAGTCTGCCCACTGCGTGTTTGATGGGACAGAATTGTTTGAGGCTCTTTCAGGAAGTTGCGACCAAACTTCCTTTTTGAGATATTGGGTACCAGTTGGACACTTGGTGTTTCCATATGACCTGACCGTACTTTTCACTATACTTCGATAATGTTGGAGAGCCTCAGGCTCCAATGTGCCTCGCTCCTGATTGGCCCGCACTAGCGAGCCCACACACATGTGCCGGATAGAGGAGATCCACCCTCATCCATCTAGACAGCTACAGAATACAATAGTATCGTCAATGCCTTTCCTTGCCATAGCCTGATCCACAGATAATAAGCAACATATTAACCAGTCAGTATGCCACCGAATAGGTGCATTATATTTCAATAAATGAGCATGTTCATAGCTCTGATATCATGCCTGAAAGGTTTGTAAAACTCCTACCTTGCTCTGCGGATATTCTTTGACATTTAAGACACAGTGACAGAAACTTCAGCTTCACCCCCCCGCGAAGGCGGCACATGACCATATGATATGTGTTACCTTATGTTAACTTCTAAAGAAAGAAAAAGAAAAAAGAAGAAGAAGAAAATGCTCGCGTCCATCATTACTAAGGTATGTCATTCAGTGGAATACTTCTGTTATTCTCATCCTGGTTGAGCCCACGGCAAATTGAGCACGGCATGTCAGTTATGATGACTGTTTATTTCTTTCATCTTCTTGGTCTTCCGTTTTCTCTGTGGACAAGGAGTCCTGACACTAAATGCATGCATGTGGGAAACCATATCATGAACAACCCTGTGGCCTTTGACACCGAGTTCGTCATACTCTCGCGGCAGCTCGAGGTACAGAGCTTGGTGATATTGTCCGCAGTCCAGTAGATATCGTCTGGGCTGTGGACTCTTGCAACTGTCGCCGGGTGACAGTCAATCGTCGAGTTCAAGGCCGCAAAGCAGGTGCCGTCAATTCCATATGCTCGGGCTAGCGCCGTGGCGTTCACATCCTCTGGGAAGACGAAAAAGGTCGCAGACGAAGGGACCAGGGTGGCAACGGCCACGAGAGATGTCTTCCAATGCATTCTGCTTGGTCCTTCCCCACCAACTCTCTGGGATGTGAATAAAAGTCCTAGGTCGACATGCGGCGGCCGCGAAGAAGAAAATATGCAGTTATCCAATTTAGTCTAGTGTACGGTCATATGCTAAAAGTAGGCGTTAAATCTCCGAGTACCTACGCCAAGCCAACTAACTTTCGGCCCATGATATCCAAGCAAACCAAAGGGACCGGAATGTAGCCCATATGGAATTGTCCTCGACCATGAGCTTGCTAGTGGGTTAGTAGTACTGCCGACAGACCAACCGGATGGAGTAATACATATGCCGAGAATATTTACTTCACAAGCATATCTTTCTTTTGATATGTGTAGAGGTGACATAGCTGGCAGAAAAGGAACAACGTTGTATGTTTTTTGCTGAATGAGAGCGTATTGAATGAGGTTGTAGCAAGTGAGCATTTATACTTCTTTTTAAACGAGTGTAGCAAGCAAGTGACCGGCCATGAATTATATAAGAAGCGCGGTTTTTCTGCAATCACCGTTCTGGTCATTGACTCTACACAGTGAATAGATATCTGTCTATAAGTACACTTCCTGGCAAATACAGCTACAACTACGACGACTTGATTGATCCTGATGAGTACGGAGGTCATCTAATGAGATGTATAATGCATTTTTGTTTTAAATGTAACTGACAGTGTTCTATGAAGCCCTTAAAGTGGCAGACCAGGACCTTTGCACCCATCCGTCTTTCCAAAATACCAATTATGAGCCGGAAAAGCAGTCAACAATGGCGGCCCCGTCCCCGTATTCCCTTGAAAGTTGACCTCTCCCTCCAACACCTCAATATCCCCAGTGTGAACGGTAGCATTGGTGGCGGAGCTGATATAATACTCCGGACTGACATGCACATATCCCATACTCAGCAAGGGCAGTTTAGGCACGGGGTCATCAATGTGTGAGAATCGATAGTTGCCATCTTGCGCTGTGATGTGCTTGGCCAGGGCTGAGTTAGCTACGCGTGGTGACGCATAGGCGTATAATTTGGCTGAGGGATGGCCTTTGGACCGGATATCAGTGGCTGCGAGCGTGGCTACTGCAGCGCCCAGACTATGGCCCACCACGACCACTTCATAGTCGGGGTGCTCGGACACGGTGTGATTCAGAGTCTCCATGATGGAGTGACGGACTAGGGTCCATGAACTCCAGAAGCCGAGTTCCGCGAGGCATCCGTCGCAAAGCTTCGGGTCAGTGTGGATAAAGGTCGCGTCGGCTATCCAGTTGCGCACTGAATAGGAGCCACGGAAGGCGATGACAATTGCCTTGGTAGTTGTGTCTAGTGCGACAAAGCCGGAGGTGTCGGTGGCGGTGGTACTTTGTACATTAGTATGCAGATAAAGTTACCGATGAGAGATATCTTACTTGGAGAAATCATATAGGATCTCTGTATCAGCCTGTTCGACCTGGGGACAGTTGTCTGCCCAGCAGGTCAACTTGTCTCCAGTTTTGGCGACATAGTTGTCGTGACAATATGATGCTGCAGCATACTCGACCCAGAAGTTGAATTGCGACAACTCATCGGCTGGGACATCTAGGGATGTGAGCAAATCGCAAAAGAATAAGAATGGAAGTTCATACCTCGTGCCTGCGGGTTCAATGGAATTGCATGACTGCACACAGCCAGGAACGATAGGATGGCCAGAGATAGATGCATGTTGTGTATTGTTCTTGGACCTGGACATTATGATTTGGGCTTGGGAACGCCTTTATACCATCCCAATGCTATGGTAATCTCTGCATGTGAAATGGTTCCTGCAACCAGCCAGTCACACCTGACGCTTGCGGAAAGATAAACTGTTCCTGGCTGTCATTGGACCACCTTCCAGCTAAGCAATGCATTTACCTAGGCATGGTCGAGAAATTTTCAGCTCCATGTGATCATTACCGAAAATCTTGCTCTAAATGGACCATGAAGATCAGGATTGTGGGGTTGGAGGAGCATTAGTGTCCGGACACACCGATGAACACGGAACATAGCTAAATTTCCGACAGCGTCTCTCTCTCTCTCTCTCTCCTGGCAATTGGTCCGGTCCTAGTCAGATTCGCCGTAGTTGTATTTGCGACATTACTAAATACAAGTATACATTGACAACTTGTTATCTGATTCATAGAACTGCACTGTACTCCGTACGAGACCATGTGTGGAAGATCGGGGTTGTGGGGTTTAGGAAACACCGACGAAACCCCGGCTCCGGCAAGCAGACAAAACCGCTCAGTTGGATATATCCTTGGGTCATGATCTGGGACGATCACTTACTATACTAAGTACTGACCCCGGCCCCGAGTACGGAGTATGGAGTATGTACATTGGAACGCGTCACGTCAACAGAAAGATTTGGGTATGGCAGAAAATTTTACCTATCTATCACTATCCGTACCGAAGCAAGAAGACATCCTTGAAAACAATATCATACACAATGAGCAACACTAAATCGGCTCCTCCCTCGGCTCCACCAACATCTCATTAACAGAAACATGTTCCGGCTGAATCAAAGCGTGAACAATCGAATTCGCAATATCCGACGGATCCAGAATCTTGGCTCCAGACTCCCCTCCATATTTCTCCACAGCTTCAGTATCCGTCGACATTCCCAATAGATCAGTAGCCGTGTTCCCCGGTTGAATGCTCGTGACGCGCAATCCCGTCCCCGCGGTTTCAAGCCGGAGCGCTTGCAGAGTAGCTTCGACGAAGAACTTGCTAGCCGAGTAGACGCCCAGACCGGGAAAGACCTTCCGGCCCGCGTCGGAGGAAATGGCAACGATGTGGCCGCGGCCGCGCGAGATCATGCCCGGCACGGTCGGGGCCAAGGCATTCAGAAGACCCTTGCAGTTGACGTCGACGGTGCGCGCCCACTCGTCTGTCTGCGTGTTGGCCATCAGGGTGAAGTACATGACACCCGCGCAAGCGACTAGGATATCGACGGGGCCACCTAGCTCCTCGCTCGCGGCGTGGACGAGGGCTTCGGTGTGTGTGGGGTTTGTAACGTCGGTAGAGCGGATGATGCACTTGGCGTCGTGGACTTCGGATTGGACTCGTCGCTTGACGGATTCTAGCGCGTCCAGGCGACGGGCGCCCAGTGCGACGGCGCAGCCCTGCTTTGCAAGGGCGACTGCCACCGCGGCGCCGATGCCCGACGATGCACCCGTCACCACGGCGACTTGGCCGCTGAGGGGCCCTCTGGAGATGGGCTTTGTGGAGCGGTTGAGAACGTGCTGGCGAGAGGGGGGTTTGGAGAACCATCCTCGCGCGAACCAGTGCCGGGTGTAGGTTTCCAGCAGGTCACTGTCGACCTTTGGTCGTTCGATGACCGCGCGGAAAGGCTTGGTCAGGGCGTTGTCGAGAACGACAATGTCGCGCAGGAACTCGACAGTCGGCATGCCGCTGCGAAGGATGTCGACGGTAAATGCACCGTCGCCGCCCTTCGCGGAGCCTCGTTTCTCGTACCAAAGGGCTACCCACTCGTCCCAGGGGAGTAGCTGTGTAGGATAGCCAAGCTCGTTCAGGTTCTCAAAGACGGAGCGAGTAGGGACCGGATCGGGGTCACCGAGGTGGAAGACCGGTTGTGTGGCCTGAGTCTGCGACGCGAGGTGGACGATGGCCTTACTGACATAGTCCACGGGGGTCATCTCCGCACGCCAGCCATCCACATCGGGCGCGTAGCCGATCTTGATCGACTCCACGATCAGTGCGGTAAGCAGATCCCACGCATTGGCCGCGCCCGTGGTGCTGTGGCCACTGATGGTACCGCAGCGGTGGATTTTAACCGGCAGTCCGCATTGAGCAGCCTTGAGCGCGAGTTGTTCGGCAACCCATTTGGTCTGGCCATAGCCGTCGAGCAGCTTCGTTGGAACCTCGTCCACGTCCAGCGTAGCATCCTCGGTCCAACCGCTCTGTCCAGACGGGGGCAGGACACCGTTGGTGGAAATGTACTGCACCGTCGCGCCGCCCTTGGCCGACAGACGAAGAACCTCTCTGGTTCCACCCACGTTGGCGCCCCGCAGCGCAGCATATGGGTATACCAGGTTCACGGTGGCGCCAGCATGCACGATAACTTGGACACGAGCGGCGAGGTCATCGAAGGCCTGAGGCGACAGACCGAATCGAGTTCTGGAAAGGTTTCCTGGGAGCACCTCGACGCGCTCCATGATTGAGTCGCGCCACAGTCCCAGATCCAACAGGTTTCTGCGGATACGCGCGACACCTCCGGCCTGGTCGTCGTCTTCCGGGTCGTTGAACCGCACCAGGCAGACAATACGAGCCGAGGTGTTTTCTAACAAGTCGTTCAGCAAGAAGGCACCCAAGAACCCAGTCACACCGGTCAGAAGCACCGTCTCGGCTGTAGCGATCGAGGTGATGGTGGCGTTCGAGGAGGGTTTGATATCGTCATCCAGGGTGGCATCAGAAAGCAGGACCGCCGGGAGATCTGCTTGCACTGCTGCGGTGTGTCCATCCCTGACTGCACGCACGGTTTCCAGGTGGCCAGTAAGGGTCGAGTTGTCTGCAAGACGGGGAATAGGCACACGGAAACCAAAATGTCTGGAGAGCCTTGCGGACAAATCCGCCAGGGACAAGGAATGTCCACCTAAATCAAAGAAGTTGTCTTCGGGTTTCAGCAGGGCTTTCGATGTTTTCAGGACAGTTGCCCAGATCGCCGCAACGTCATTGATACCAATGGGGTCCTTTGGCGTGGCGCTGCCACTGGGGCTGGGACTGCGGGGTGGAGGAAGGCTCTTGAGATCAACCTTGCCGGAGACGTCGTTAGTAGGGATTTCCTCCATCGCAACCCACAGCGCTGGAATCATGTAGTGGGCGAGATATGGCTCGAGGACACGACGCGCGGCAGGGCTGTGACCAGACTCATTGATCTCGACCGCCGGGCGCTCATCCCCAGAAGCCTCCTTATCGAGGACAATGTATGCAACCAGCTGCCGGTCCAGGCCGTCGCCATGGGCAATCACTGCGCAGTGGCTGACAGCCAGGTACTGACAAATCTCACTCTCCACCTTGGCTGGGACGACGGAATAACCGCGGAGTTTGATCATTGCGCCTACTCGACCGGTGATTTCGAGAAGTCCCGAAGGTAGCTTTCGCGCCCGGTCGCCAGTCCTGTACATGCGAGCGCCGGGGGTGGCATCGAACTGGTCAGGCGTGAAAGCTTTGGCGGTTGTCTCGGGGAGGTTCAGGTATTCCCGCGCCAGTAGCGCGCCTCCGATGTAGAGTTCTCCAGAAATTCCCTCCTCTACCTCTTGTCCACTCTCGTTCAGAATATAAGTGTGTGTGGGGTCCATCGGCGGGCCCACGGGGCAGTACAGGGATTCGACGTCCATCGTTTCGCGGATATCTCCGCATGCAATCTCATGCGTTTCGCAGGCACTGTAGCAGTTGAGCAGGCGGGTGTTGGGGAGAGCCTTGATAGCCCGACGGGCAAGATCTGTCGTCACGACCTCACCGTTCAGCCATAACGTTCGCAGATCGGGAAGACGAGTTTCGATGTGCGGGTAGCGGGAGAGGATAGTGGCCAAGAGGGTAGGAGTCATGAGCGTTTCGGTCACCCGTTTGGATGCGAGCAGGTCCACCAGGGCAGCCGGGTCGTAGCTCACATCGTCGGGAACGGCAACGACCGTGGCACCTCGCAACAGCGGACGCAGCATCTCCCAGATGAAGAACACATTGCACGCGACCCGGTCCCCAGGCTGCTGATCCTGCACGGCAAATCTCAGATCGTAGGAGAGCACGGGGGCGCGGTGTGGATTGGCAATGCCTTTCGGCTTGCCCGTTGTCCCCGACGTATAAGACACAAAGGACAGGCGGTCCAGGTCATCACTGGCCGGTAAGGGAGCGGGCTCCTTGGCGTGTCCGTTGACATCGGCGGCGGGTTCATCGACAGCGATCAGCGGGATGTGACTAGCTTTGATCTTGTGGGCATCGGGCCGATGGGTGATCACGACGGCGGGATTGGCATCTTCCAAGACATCGGCCAACAAGCCTGCGGGGTAAGCCAACTCCAGCACCAAGAATGCGCCTCCGGCACGCAGGGCAGCCAAGCAAGCAATCACGTAATGAGCGCTGCGAGGCAGAAGTACTCCCACGAGAGTATCCCGGCTGACCCCATACGCGCGCAGGCGACTAGCAAGGGCATCGACCTCAGTATCTAGCTCGGCATAGGTGTATTTCGTGGAGTCATCCTCTAAAGCAACGGCATTGGGGGTGGCCTGGACCTGCCGTTTAAAGAGCGTGGGTAAGTCTCGTGTGATATCCAAGATGGCCATTTTGGTTCAAGGATAGAGGATAAAGGGACTGACAGGAACTGACAGGAAGAACAAGACAAAGAAAAGAGTTTGCTCTGCGGCGTCTATCGCGTCAGCATTTTGTTGAGAGAACCTAACCAGGAACAGCGAATCCTTTGCGCATTGTAATAATATAGCCTTGATAGGAAAACCAGTCTCTGTCATTCCCCGCTCTCGTATAAATTCCCAACATTTTTTTTTTCCTTTTTTGCCATCCGACATAGGACTATTCTTAGGGACACCGGCAAATTCTAATAGCCTTTCCTTGGTTGGGTTTGGCCGATGTTATTCGACGTTATTATGTGGTTCTGACATGTGATATTCTTATCTGTCCCGCTTCCCCGCGGCCAGGCTGTGGCAGTGGCACTGAGTCCGGAGTACAGAGTACAGAGTACTGACAACGTATCTTGTCTGTCACCCCCCGAGTATCGGACAGAAGCACTCGGGATTGTGTGCACAGCTTTGCATCACAGTTATGCATCCTGTGTACATAATTGTTCTGGAAATATATAATAATTGCTATTTAACCCCGGCATGCGCATATACAGAATATATATTCGGATAAGCATTCGGCAGTGAACTTTCTATCTGCTTGCGACCATAAAAGTAGTTGATATAATCTATGCCGTGCTACTTAGGTACTCATACACCACTAGCTACTGCGCAATTGATTTCTCGTCTTTCCGGTGGCATGGTGGCGGCTTAATTGCTCGGGATTAAGAGATTCACTACATAAGCCTTTTCGGCTAGAGTCTTGATACATACGACCATAGGGTGTGGAAAACAGGGCTTCCCGTCCGCTCAGCCGTACTTAAGCCACACGCCGGCCGGTTAGTAGTTGGGTGGGTGACCACCAGCGAATCCCGGCTGTTGTATGTTTTCTTTTTTTTTTTCTTTTGTCTCGCTCGCGTAGCGAGTGAGGCTGTATTTCTACTCTGTTTATGACAATGACCTAGAGCACTAGTTGAGTGAGGGTGAGTGTTGGGGTGATGAGTGGGTGAGCAGAGCTATGCAAAACCAAACAGTGCATTTAAAAAACTATTTGGCGTAAGTAGGCCATTGTTTCGCTTGACCATCGCCTTTTTCCTCTTCATTTTTTTGCCTCGTGTGTGTGTGTGTGTGTGTTCACCTAGCTAAGCTACCATCTATCATCTAAATACAAGTAGCCCCCCGTGCGGGGAGCTGCTTGGGTTTTCACAGCTGTTCAAAGCAAGCTGAGCATCTTGGGGTTTTCTTGATACAAAAACCGAGAACAGGAGAAGTGAGAGAGAAGAAAGGAGGAGGGGGGTGAGAAGGGGGAAGAGGGGACAGAGGAGGGGAAAGAGGAGGGAAGGAGAGGAGGGAACTGGGGGTAAGCCTAGAGATTCCCAGCTTTGATGCATTTAGCATCCTAATGGCATTTACAGATGGCAGTATAGAATTGTGATCTACCCAGCCAATCTGCATATGCGGTGAACCCGGCCTTTTTTGGTGAGGATGTCCACTACTGGTTGTTGGCCCCATGGATGTGCTGCTGCTTTGCGACCGTCTCGGCAGAAATAGAAGTGGGAGGGCTCCTTTCTGCGGCCACATGAGCATGTCAGCAGGGCATTGTCGTGTTTGAAGCGCTCATGGTGCTCGGCAAAATCACCATGACCGCTCCTGGCGGCTAGGAGGCGACCCAGAGCTGCTCGGGGGAGCTGGAGCTCTGGTGGCCGTTTCTCTATGTTTATGCCAAAGTTCTTATAGCGTTCAGGGGCCTTTTCTGCCCAGAATTGTGCAAAGCATTGCCAGTACACCCTCTGGGCTGCCTGCTTGGCGGCTGCTATTGAGGCAGGTGGAGGAGGGAGTTCCAGGGGAGCATGGCAGCCCATCTTGGCCTCCTTGTTGTGACGGCCCAACGCTGCACTGACGCCGATATAGACAAACGACATCAACACGCCAAACAACGCCAACCGTGCAATGAAGACAAACGGAACATTAGCGAGATCACACAAACGCCTATAAGACCCCTTCGTCTTCTAGATAGATTTCCTCTTTCTTCTTCTCCCCAGATTCGATATTCTCGTTGATGGCTACAATAGTCTAGATAGGAATTCAGTTCGTTATTATCTTCTATTCCGAGCCCGTGACAGCATCCTGCATTGCAACTTCTGTGCTCTTCATGAATTTTCCAAGCATCTGCTCTGCAACAACTGAAGATAGAGATTGCTTTTGGACATCTTGAATCTGCTTTTTCTGCTGATTCAATTGATAGAGATTGGCTGGTGTCCTTCCTAAACAGAAGGATTGGTTGCTGGATGAGGACGAAGGTGGTGTCGGTGTCTTGTTGACATTGAGTTTTGCAAGCACTCTCTCTGGTTTGAAAGGAATAAGACCAGCAGCTGCAAATGCACCCAATATATTGGCTTTTGAGAATGCACGACCATGAATGCTGGACAGAACCAAGACTGCTCACGGAGAATGTGGCAATGTTACATCCAGACGGACTGAATGCCCAGGACCATGACATCAAACCATCCAATCTCTGAAACAGAAACCACCGTCGATCTTCATTCTATTATTGCGCTAAAAAGTACTTTTGCTCAGGTTTATTTGGGGGCCTTACTGTTGGCTTTTCTTCTACGACAATAAAGGTGTCATAATTAGGTTGTGCATAACTGGATACGATGAGATGCCATATTTGACCAGAATCAACTGCCCATAGATAAGCCAAGCTATGGAGCGCCATTATATATCTAGAAGTATGAGCTGTATATAATAATTTTGGTTGGTTTTTCCATGGTTCTTGCTTATTCTTGACTAGCCAGACTTTTATTTAGCATAATCTCTGGTTGATCTTGTGGAAGACCCTTGAAAATCATAGACGAGCCACCATTACTGAAAGCGGAGGACAAACGTCTTAGCACCCCCGCTTCGGTCCGTACCAAGCATACCATTTGGCAGTTCCTTGACTGGACCAAGCAACGTTCCACTTTCGTCGTACATGTATATGAAGACTTCGTCCTCTTGATCGAGAACGTCCGACGCTTCAAATGGCTTGACAGACTGCAACTTGATGTAAGCAGCTCCCATATCGCCCTCTTCGTGGAGGAAGGAATTGTCATAGAAACCAGGCAAAGAGTCGGTACCCTTGATCCATCCATTTGCGAATTTATTCCACACCTTATAAGTGGCGCCATTTTGGAGCTAGAGAGGTAGAAGAAATTGGTTAGTCAAGTCCAACTTTATCATTAGAAATGAAGACTTTCTTACCCTCTTATGTCCAGTCGTGGTATTAATCAATCCATGAACTTGGAAATCTTGAGATCCGGTAAATCTCGCCTCTCTCATCACAAGCGGGCGACAGCATTTCGACATCAATCTTTGGAGCCATGTGACTTGGGCTGGGGGATAAAAGCCCCCGCTAAAAAAGTTGTTAAACATCTTGGTCGAGGCTTCGCTCGCAACATGTTGACCTTTGAATTTGTGAGCCTCTGTTTTCTTTCAGAACTGGGGATGACTTTACCAATCGCAGTATTAGGACCCGTATCCTCTCTCATGGTCATGTATTGGGAAGTGTCTTTACCAAGGAAGCAGACCACAAGCGAACCGCTTGCCACCTTGGGAGGTTCGGGTTTCTTTCCCTCTGGGAGCAAGATGCTGTCAAACAGGGTTTTGACACCCTGATGTCCATCTGTCCTCGAAATGAGCTCTTCAATCGAGAGAAGGTTCTCTTGCTGTTGTTTGATTAGTTGTTGCCTTCAACAATTTCAAACTGAGGCGATGGATACCTTGACAACGCGCCAGTTGTAGAAAGATGCCACGGTGCTACACCATGCAGGGGGGCTGTGATCCAGCAGATTAGCATCGATCGCGCACCAATATTGTCGAGAACCTACTTATTGCACAACAAGGTATCGCCTCCTTTAGCCTCCCAAGTCATGCTGTTGTTAAGAGAGCTCGAGGTATTCTCGTTCTTGCTTGCGCTGGAATTTCCATAGCTGGCACTGGCAGCCGCCTGCACGAATGGCGAAGAGAACGACACACTCGCGGCGACTTTCATGGACTTGGACTTCTCCTCCACGGATCCACTGCCCAACGCCTTTGAGTTTTCTGAGGAGTGAAGCCGTCCTCCAAGTTCTACACGAGATGCGAAGAAGGCACCTTTGTGAAATGTTAGATTCTGGGATTGTCATTGGAAGATACGTAACCTTTTGTGACCCACCGTATTTAGTTCTGAATGCCTCCACGGAAGCCTTGTCCTTCACATGCTTCAGGTCCGCCGCGCACTCCTCCGAAAGCTCCAGGCTGTCTTCATCCAGTTGGACAACCACACGGGGGAACTAAATCAGCAAGTCAGTTTCATATAACGCTTCTCCGGGGCAACTGACATTGTAAGTGATAGTCATATGGTTTTCATCCGTACGGCTTGTCATGGAGTTCGCCGATTTTTCTTCGTTTTTGTATGAAGCCTTAGCACTGGCACTGTAGCCAAAAGCTCCTCCTTCACTATTTTTGTTAGTGAGAGTGACATAAAATGATTCCAAGAACTTACACAGCAACTTCTGCGGCGATTTCAGAAAGAGAGCTTGAAGCAATTGCCGACGCCACAGAGGATTTGTTCTCCGACACCTCGACGTAAGAATCATCCTCAACCCTGTATCGAGGGATACGCAGCATTTGCTACTTCACGTCAGCTTCTTTCTGTGAATCCTAAAGTTTGTCACTATACCTCAGGTGTCTTGATATCTTTGCTATCGAGGGACACCTCGTAGTCACGAAACAGGCGGGGCTTCAGTTGAAAGGCTGTCGCTGGGTTAGTTTGATGTCAAACTTGATCCTTTGATCTGCATACCTGGATACATGGCACGCTCGACCTTTTTAGAGACTCCGGCCGAGGGCAGTCTAATATAGCTACCGTTGAGTAGAGAGTTGGTCTGCATGACTATATTCCATTCTTTCTGTGTCATATCGGCTGGATGACTGCTCTGGTAAGTATCATGATCAGTCATCAGATAAGAAGACTCACGTCACTTTGCCACTGCCAGCTGAAGCCATGAAGTTATTGTGGTTGTAAGAGCTAGTAAGGAGCTCGGGCTTGACTGTCGCTCCAAGTTCCGCTTGCTAGCAATCATCAGTGATGAGCGATAACTTTGGACATTGGGTAGCGTACTCTGAGTTCGAGTTCCAACTTCTGCTTCATGAACTCCTTGGTCGCCTCGTCCACCTCGGTAGGGAGTCTGCGAGACTTGAGATAGACAGTGAAGACTTCCTTCTTTGCGCCTGTTTTACCGCCCTGGGTGCCGGATGCGCTGGCCTGTTCTTGTTAACAAATTGATCGCAATGCGATATCGAAAGACAGCATACGGCTTGAGCCTCATCGCCTTCATTGCTCGGTTTCTTCTCTTCCTTGTCATCGATCGACGTTTCCACTCCGCGACTAAGAGACTCCGTGTACTCGGAAAAGCTCAGATCCTCGTTTGCTTGAGCTCCAGCCTTGTTGCAGAACGAGCTTCCTTTTCTTCTATATGTTAATAGAGATATTTGAAGATCTGATGGAGACCACCTACTGTCTATATGTCAACGCATTCTGACTAATAAGCATCTTCCGGATGTCCTTCAGAGCCTTGCCCTCGATGTTCTTGATGCTTCCAAGGTTGACGAATTTTTCCATCTTGGCTGCCTTGGACGTTTCATCGTAGATGTAGATGTCGAACATCGCTTGGGTGTCATTTTCGTTTGCTAGAGCTGTTTAACTATGTTATTCTGCGAGAAAAGACGATTGGCCCACCTTTTTGTGACTGTCTGAGCCCTTTCTCGATCGTGTCCTGGTCAGGAGTCTCAGTTACACCCATCTTGGTTGATTGTGTTATTTCTCAAGGTACTCAGAAAGGAAAGATTAGCGATTGCACTGGAAGCGACCGATTTGACCGGGAACAAGGCCGTTATTTATGATTCTCCCTTCCCAATAACCCCGCCTGATGTCTAAGATCCGTCAAATTTTGACAGACCCATTTTTTCTCAGGTGTACGTTGGCATGGAGCCCGAACATCCAATATTGGCCATTTATATTTTCTTGGCCGCGATGGCAGCTGAACTGATGTCACAGGCGACAAGAGCTGAGGAACACCCCAATCGAACGACACCACGATTGTATCTCCGACGAGCTGAAAAAGGGAGTGGGGATGGAGTGGATTAAGCGAGGGTGTTGATTGACCTGACTGGCTCCAGTGACACGGACGAGGCGTTCGAGTGTCGATGAATGTGTTGATCGTCCTTAAAATTGGAGCGTCAAAGCAATGCTTGTCTGTTATTGTACGAGAGGATATCATGGACCCATCAGCTGAACTGACAAGTTGGATTAATTATCTAGCGCAATGGGAATTATATTTTCCTTGAAAGAATTACCTAGTACATACGACCATAGGGTGTGGAGAACAGGGCTTCCCGTCCGCTCAGCCGTACTTAAGCCACACGCCGGCCGGTTAGTAGTTGGGTGGGTGACCACCAGCGAATCCCGGCTGTTGTATGTTTTTTTCTTTTTTTGTCTCGCTCGCGTAGCGAGTAAGGCTGTATTTCTACTCTGTTTGTGACAATGACCTAGAGCACTAGTTGGGTGAGGGTGAGTGTTGGGGTGATGAGTGAGCAGAGCCAGCAAAACCAAACAGTGCTAAGCACTGCTAAGCAGCTGTAGTTAGTTATTTTATTGGGATGAATAATCAGCTTTATGAATGACAAAAAAAAAAAATATATATATATATATATATATTATGCTAGTTTAGGATTGGGTCGGAATCTTCGACCTAAAGTTGGGTTTTGGCGATGTCTACCTGAAAACACAAGGAGAGCATTCTGCTCGAAAGCCCTGCGCATACAGGCGGCCTGGAGCAAGGAAAAGGATCAGAAAGATTATAGAAGGGAGTCTTACCTCGGGAACCCATTGGGACAAGAGGCTGAAAATTAGATACGGGCTTCGGGTTCATGGAAGATGGTCTGTCATAGCTTTAGGGCTCGATATAGACAATAAACTTGATTAAATAATAATAATAATAATAATAATAATAATAATCTCCTTGCCCGCACTCGGCGCTCACTCCCAGGTGCCTACCAAAGACCAGCGTCTTCTCGAGCGAATTACGGCCTTCATTGATCACCATCTTCAACCGGCCGCTCCGCTCGGCATCAGTCCGTATGTAACGCCGGTACCTAGCAATGGATATCGTGGACCGATCATTCATACTCGGAACCACTGTTAACGACGGTAGGTGTGCTTTCGGAGTAAATGAGTGAGGCTCATGAAATGTTGAGATATTGTAGCAGGGTCAATTTTTGGAGGGTCTCCGCAAGAAACGAATGAGTAAAAGTAAAATTAGGTGGAATATTCAGCCAACAAACAATAACATATGTATTAATTCATATACATCAAGAGATAAAGCATTATTTATTTACTCAAAGAATATTGGTGTTGGTAGAATTTAGTTTCATAAACTCTGCAACTGTTCACTCTTGGGGACGCAGGACCGTCAAGGTAATCCCGGACTTCGCCCTCTAGCTGCAGAACTGGGATCTGTACTTATTAATTTGAGAGTTGGCTAGTGTGACTTGTCAGCTGTCGACTCTAGGATTGTATTAAGAGGATATAGCTGGGAGAACGTACCTTCCTCGTCGCTAATGCCGCAGGACTGGACACAGCTGAGACCGGTGTCCTTGAACTTCTGGCTGTTGCAGGCACACTGCACATCCATGTTGCAGCCCGAGGCATCGTCGGCTTTCGTGAGACAGCTAGTCTATTTTGAGGGGAACACAAATCAGCAGCACATTCTGTATATTGAACTTTTGAAAAGAGACAGGAAAGGACATACTACACAGTCGCCACCGTTAGCTGTTGCTATGGAAGTCGAGAACAGGGTGGCGATGGTAAAAAAGATGGTGGCCTTCATATTGGTCGGATTTGGAGCGGTTGCTTGGATCGGGTTTTATTGATGGGAATTAGATGGCTTACAGAATGCAGAACGAGCGGGCATCGGAGGGTATTTAAGTCAAAGAAGCAGATACTAGTAGCTGAAGATCAGGGTGACACTAATAATCTGAAAATTAGGACACAGGAGGGATCAGGATCGACATCCAGAGTGGAAACCTTGTTTCTTGCGCCACCTATTTTCTGATAGCACATTGAGAAACTGGTCACTTACTACGTATCAAATTAAATGTGTATGAGATAGAGCTGTTTTTCCAAATGAAAAGAAATATGAATTGACATGAAAACCATGGTCCATGATGGCGGAGTTTTACTCTTGAAACTTGGAGTTGTCGATCAGCCAAATCTTCGGTTTTTGGTAACTATGTATATCTTAATTACACGATAGGAAGAAACGACTAGGCATATTCACTTGGTAATGCACTATTATAGATCCGAGGAATTTATTTGCATGCACTTCACAAGCCACATATTGGGTCCTATCCTGCAATTGATGGTTGCTGCAGGCGGCGATCAGGATATACATACTCTGGCGCTCAATGGTATGTAATAGGCACAACCCTGCTTCTTCTTTTTTGTCCCGCTACATTCATGATAGCCCCGTACTACAAGTATGTCGTATCATAAACGATACGGATGGTAGACCTAGACGTATCAAGCCAGTCATTCTCATCCTCGAGGGTCGTTTGAATCCATTCCGGATCAGAGGCGAGGTTCTTCGTGCTCTCCAAGTCATAGACCTAATACTCCAACACGAGATCGCAGTCGTTCACTTTCCAGCCAGGCCGCGCCGACTTTGAGATCCGTCTTTTGCTAACCGTCACGTGGTGTCAGTGAGCTCTTCCTATCAATATAGTTGTTTCGCAACCACTCACAACTGCATATTTCAAGATATTGTGCTTCTTCATGATAGGAACCGCCCGAGACAGAAACTGGTTAGTGAACCAATACATAAAGGCTTCCTCAGATACACCATCTTTGCGGTGGTGTTCCACTGTACTTGATAGCGCGGCCTGTTGTTGTCTTCAGAGGACATGAGGTTACCCCGTGCAGGGCCATCCTGACTGAGAGTGATTTGAAAAGCAAGTCTTCCTTCTCACCTCACTGTAGTAGTGCGCGGTGATCTAGCAGGATAGGTAATCAAAGACAATAGCGGGCAGGGGGGGGGAAACGAATATGTAGGGAAAGGCCCTTTTCCAAAGGATGCAGAGGCAGGCTGGTGGCATACGCGCACCCTCCTAGCTGGCTGAGATTCAGCTTACGTTTCTTTGGGATCATATAGTGGGAATTGGCATGGTGCTGCGCCACGAAGAGTCCAAGTCCGAGATCCCCCGCTGTTGGGTGGGCATGTTCATGTTCATTGTTACATGGGTTATCAGCACAAGGGTCTACTACGAATGGATCCTTTGCTTACTCCGATCGTCCTAATTTGGACTTTGGAGGTGCGGGTCATGCCTAGTCGGAATCACATTCAGTATCCCCCCGCCCCCAGCTTACCCCCCACACACACATTGGACACCGCCGCGCCCATTCTTTTTCGATGTATCGTAACATCTTGGTACTTTTCGTCTGACTGGTGGGGGATTGATTCAATCGAATATTTGCCAAGCCTGCCTGAGGCCATTCTACTTTACTGTATGTGTGACATACGCTGCATGTCTTATGTCAAGGGAGATTGGAGGCAAGTCCCTAGGTATGCATGTATGCACAAGCCTGCATGGCGAGATAGTTAAAAACGCCGAGCTTAATAAACAAAGACGCTGCCCTTCCATCCCATTCTATCATTCTATTATTAAGTGAGCAGTATCATGAAGCACCTAGCATATGATATGGTCTTTTCTATCAAACCAATCGAACTATAAAAGCCTAGACTAGCTCCTTGTCGCATCCTACACACACACACACACACACACACAATTCATCCAACTTAGAATCATTACTCATTCACTCAACATGTCCGTTTACGTTATCACCGGAGTGTCCAAGGGAATCGGGGTGAGTCTGCCTTCTACCGCGTGACGCACCGTCTTTACCTAACCCAGTCTAGTTCGAGTTCCTCAGGCAGATTTCGGAAGACCAGAAGAACCTGGTCGTCGGTCTGGTCTGCGACAAAGCTGCGACCGAGAAGAAGATAGCGGCAGAGCTGGGCGACCGTCTCAATGTCCACATCATCCATGCAGACCTCACCAAGTACGCCAGCCTGAAGCAAGCCGCTGCCGACGCGGCCGATATCGTTGGCGAGCGTGGCATCGACTACCTGGTGGCCAACGGAGCTTTGGTGCCCTACTTGGACACCTATGGACCCATCGGCGCATTGTAGGTCTACTTCCCTCTGGCTACTGTCCGGGCTGGTCTGTGGTTAACCCTATGTGTTCAATAGGAGCGACAAGGTCGAGGAAGTCGAGGCTGTTTCATCGCAGCTATTGCAGACCAATGTCGTCGGCAACATCCACCTCTTCCACCTCTTCCTCCCTCTTGTCCTGAAGGGCAAGGTCAAGAAGGTCATTACCATTTCCACCGGTATGGCCGACCTCGACTTGATCAACGATTGCGAGGTTGATATTGGTGCTTTATACGCTGCCTCCAAGGCGGCCATGAACGTCATTGTGGCCAAGTTCAACGCGCAATACAAGAAAGACGGTGTGCTCTTCATGAGTATCAGCCCGGGTTTGGTGGAGGTGGGCCGCTACGCGGATTGTACGTATCCCTTCCTGCCTTCAAGATTGCAACATCTGGACGTTTTATTAATGCATACCCACAGCCACTCCGGAAGAGATCCAGGGCATGACGGGATTCGTGGGTAAGCTCGTAACCTATGCGCCTCACTTCAAGGGCCCAATCACTCCGGAAGAATCCGTCCGACATGTCAGGTCGACCTGGGAGAAGGCCAGCATCGAGGGTGGGTTTGGTGGTGCGTTTGTCTCGCATCTTGGAAACAAGCAGTGGGTGTAAAATCGGGTCCCGCTCCATCAATTACACCAGATACACTTATTGATGTATGTGTAACACGTGCATGTACGTACACTCCACGAGATATAAGTGTCAATACACTCGATTCCAAATGTCCATTGACGCGTGTAATCTGAGATGCGCATGACAGGGCCACCTTAGTACCGTGTAATGTTTCCGTACGCCACGGGCCCATCTCCCACGAGCGCCTGTCCCGGGCGTGGAAGCCTGGAAAGTACTCCTCGTTTATGACAAACCGCATCTACGCTTGATATGGTTAAAGAGATAATATGTTGACATCCGTATATGCCGGAACACCTGATATGCTGGCTCCGATTGACCAACCTGACCTTGAGACTCCTGCCTACCCGGAACATACGACTTACTGCCGCATGAGACGATAATAGGCTCGAGGGGTACGGATATGCAGCCAGCATCCACCGACTATAGATTAGCACATACTCGTGATTGCGTATAAATAGGCCTGACGATAGATAGTTTTCTCAATCAGAGTTCTTCCTCTATTCACTTCGAATAGTGCCTATGACATCCTTCCGAGTATAGTAGTTAACATCATTAGATGCTGTATGTCATGAAATGTTATTTCTAGTCGGGCTGGTCCTCCACGGTTGGCTAGTTGTCATGCAATGCAGTTCAAGTCAGTCAGATTAAATCCAATCTCTGCAATTGGCACTGCCAGACAGTCTTCCATAAGCATACCAGAGGCGTTCATAAGGACCTCCCAAGGCTTGTCTGTCGACATAAAGTTTCGCTTTCAAGAGGTGTTTGAAGTTCTAATAAGAAGCAATGTCTCCTTTGAAAACTTTGGGGTCAGATAGAATGAATCTGTTGGGGGCACTGGTGTGCACTACTGCCATCATTGCTTTGACTCATGGTGTTCAGGTTTTGTTGTGGGTGTGTGGCCTCTGATTCAGCACCCTGTGTAGGTTGTCCAGTCATTGAATGGAAACTATTCTCAGAGGGGTGATGGCTCACCCTCTCTATAACGCACTCACCCAGACTCACCCCTGGTCGCGCGACCGAAAAGCAGCATCACCCTTTAACTCATCCGGGAGGCAACCCACCGAACTATTGTCCGCTGTCAGAGCGGAAAGAGGGCGAGTTTGATGAGTACGCTTGATTTAATACAAATGTCGATGCGGCTTTCAGCGCACACATTCCGCTTATGATACACGGTATTCCTCTCGACCTAGCTACCGCTGAAGCGACTAAGACAGAATTTGTTCAGCGCGCTGGTGTTACATCTTGGGACGATTTCGCGGTGAGTGGCGAGGAACGAGAGAAGCCGAAGAATTCTCTCCGAGACATGCTGGTGGACCTGGCCAAGCTATTCTTGAGGGACACCAGTGGGCCTTTTCTACTCGGAAAGCAAGTCAGTTATGCGGATTTTATTGTCGGTGGGTGGCTGCGGATGATGCGCGGGATTCTACCGGACAATGAGTGGGACTGTGGGAGGAGGTGACGAGCTGGCATGGGGTGTTTTTGAGCGGTTGCATGACGTGCTGGTGAAATATGCGGAAGTGAAGTAGGGCAGAGAGTGTGTGTGATGATATAATTTCATTAGCTTAACTAGTTAACAAGCCCTGTATGGCGCCATACCACAGCAGCTTGAAGATGGCCTCTAGCACTCTTTTGCACCAACTATATCATTACATCACTCGAGATAAGTCTGGATTTCCTTCACAGTAGCTCCAGATGCGTGTAATGAAGCCTTTGCTCCTTGCTTGCCGTACTGGGGATATGGAATTGATCGTTACTTAAAGCTCTTGGAAAACAGTTAGTACGAGCATTCAGAGCATTACACATCATGCCAAGATCAGTATGCACGAATCTATATACAAAGCGTCAACAATCAATGTTGCGTAAAATTAAGCCCGTCAGCATCCGGATTATCAAAAACAGCATCCCAATGCTTCTGAACATCTTCACACAACCCATCCCCAGCCTCCCAAGTCTCAAAAGCACCCGCTAAAGTACAGCTCACTGTCATGACCTCCTCCCAAGCCGCCCTTTCAACATCATATCCAAGCCGCCGAACTGATGTCTGTGGAGCGGTCCACATCCTCCTCCGCCCATCATCAAACTCATTCGAGCTCTCTTCCAACAGTTTTTCCCCGGGGTTAAACTTGACCATATTCGCATGGATGAAGAATGCCCGAGGGGCAGCAGCCACAGATGTATCCTCTACCCGCCATTTCCCTTGCTGGGTAAGCTTGTAGTCCTCCCCCGGATCGGCCTGCAGCATCGCTACATGGATAATGTCATGGTCATTCCCTTCATAGCGCTGATGACCCAGATCCGCAACTTTCTCGCTGACCGTGTAGAATTTCTCGCCCACGGCGGCGGCAGCCTGTATGAACGTGTCCTTATCGCCTTCTCCCGGGGCGCCCTGGTCAAGGAGGTGGTAGTAGTGCGATGGGCCGTAGTAGTTGTAGTAGGCTGCTAGAAGGAGGGTGCGGGAATGGGCTTTCTTGGAGACCAGGAACACGCCTGCTTCAGTTGTTGCGCGGTCTGTGGTGGCAAACTCGGGTTGGTGAGAGATGATGAAATATAGTGGGGAGATGGTGCTGGCCCAGTAATCAGGCCAGGTGACTAGGCCCGTAGATTTGAATGGGTCGGTGGTCAAAAGGGTCGCAGGGTCATGGATAGGGATGCAGTCGGCGTCTAGCCAGATGACCTTTTCGAATGATGAGAAGAGGACCGCGAAGGATTTGAGTTGGTAGTGCTCGATTTTTACCCCATCTGTATTATGAGTGCCTTTTGGGTTTTCTAGGCCCATCACCTCTGAGAGCACTACACATCTCGCATTGAGTTCCGGGAGAGTCTTCTCACAGATGTGCGACTCGTATTCAGTCGAATCTTTGACAAAGAGCTCTACCGGCAATGTGCACCCAGTTCGTCGAAGCAAACGCAGGGTCACTATAAAGGTCGGCATATATTTACCCCCTGCAGACGACACGATGCCTTCTGTCAGAACCATATAAGGAACATAGAGCTTCCGGGTTGCCTGGACAAAGCCATCATGCGCCGTCTGCATGGGCTGTAAGATCTCATCGGCCTTATCGATATGATTCTCCCGATCGATTTCAAACACGGCGTCGTATCTCGGCCACCCTGCCGACTTAATCAATTCCAGAGGCGGACATCGGGGCGCATATTTATCGAGCAAGAGATAAAATTGATTCCGGAACTGCGTCTGGTGATCGTGGAATGCCGCCCGAGCAATATGGCTGAAATACCGCTTTCCGAGCCATAAATGATAAGTATTGACCAGAATGAGGATGACCAGAACAGTGACGAAGATCTTCTTGTTCAGGACAGCTCTTCTGCTCGTCCACATTTTTGAAACTGCATTGTCAGTCCCGAGAAAAGTGGTAGGTAAGATGATAATAATAAGCAACGTCAAAATCAGCCTGACGCTCCTAAAAGAGAAGCCTGATGGGGCTCTCATTTATTAAAACAAACAAGAGCGAAGATCACTACGCGTCCTAGTGATAGCACCGTCAATCGGGACCGTAATTATTGCCGCAGCGAATCCGCTTTTCTGATTCGAGCCTCACCGTGACTTAGCTTGCATCTTAGCGCAGCGATCTTTATTTTGGCTGCCGCGGGGCCCTCCGGTTGAATGAACGGTTGGTCCACTTCGCTGTCGGGCACGAGAGCACCCACCAAACAAAGAAAGTCTTTTCACTGATCCAGGAGGCTCTCCGGAACCTTACGGCTTCGTTTCGAGACATGGAGAGGCAATTTATGCTTCTGAAAACCCTCCGAGCCCTATAAGTCTGTTGAATTACTGCCCCGGACACCGGATATAACCTTTTCTGAAAATGCATTGGCACATTATGTTAACTTGTAACTTCAGTTGGTGAAATGAAACCCTGACTACAGAGTACGATACTAAGAAAGGAAATTGAAATCGAAATTCAGTGTATTTGGTTTTGTATTTAAATAGGTCGCGTGTCACGTACCTGCTGATTAATGGACTTGGCGGGGATATGTGTCACGCGTCTACGTTTTCGTGGCGGCGTGACCTGTGTACACCTCAATCTCGTCGCATATCTTGGCTGAATGCTGACTAATCGCCTTTGTCTGTCTACTGAAGTCATTCTCTATCCTACCGTTTACTCATTCATTTCGACAAGCTGTCTTCCAACATGGTCACCATCTATTGCGCAAGTTACGTAAATAGGTGGTTACCGCATATCCTGTGTCTGTCGCTCTTGCCTCTACGCTCATTCTGCCGTTGAGCGGTCGAACATGTCCCTCCTATACTACGCTTTTCGCAAGCTGCTCAACGCAGGAGCGCCTGACGACATATCACACCAGCCAGCATACATCATGACAGGCCGGTGCAAGGGCGAATACATGATAGATGGGCAAACTGTTCCTTGCTTCTGTCCTAAGGGACAGTACCAAGTTGTCGACCCCCGTCCAAATCTGTCAGAGTTACGATGCATCTGTGGACACTGCTTTTCTAAGCATGATAGTAGTCCGGAATCAACTGCCTCTGCACCATCTGCTTTGGCTCCTACATCACCCAGACCCCGTAAATAACAGTCTTCTACTAGCTCCTAGGTGCCAAACTAACCAAGTTCGTTGTTCAGCTCGCTCTCCACCGCGCAAGAGACTGCCTGAAACTTTTACAGAACGCAATCTGACAGTGACCGCTTTGTGGGATCTTATAAAGCGAAGGCAGGTTGTACACATCCGTGGCACCCCAGCTACAGGGAAGTCGACCCTGGCCCATCTGCTCGCGAGACACGTATCGATTCTTGAACCAGGGTTGGAAGTATATCACCTGTGTTGGCCAGAATCTTTTGACTACCTATCCAAGTCAGCACCGTACAGTTATCTTCTAAACAATTTAGCGCGTCGCTCTCAGGACCGCGATGATTGGATGGACATTGATGGACTGCTAATAATTGACGAGGCTCAGGCCTCTTACCGGTACTCTAGCCTGTGGAATGACCTGATCAAATTTTTAGAGCCTGGGTTCGGTCTGAGAGTCGCGTTATTCTCATCTTACGGCTCGGCTTCTGCTCTTGTCCAAGAGGCATCAACGTTAACTCCTCTGAAACTCAATTCAAACCAGCGTATCTCCCTCAAGCGTTCTGCAGAGCACCCGGATTTGTGCCTCCTGCTATCACATGACGAATTCCATGATCTCGTGTACCGCCGCTGCCAGTCGTATGGCGATTCCCAGCCGTTTCGTCCGTCCGCTGAGTTGATTGAGCACCTCTTTGGAATGACTCAGGGACATGCAGCAGCATCGGCTTGTGTTCTAGAAATTCTATCGGAGTCAAAGGTTAGTACTTACTGCCAATCTTTATTGTTCTTTTACTCACCCGATCTTAGGAACTTAGATGTTTTCGGAGACGTGCCCTACCGATCCCCCTCGTGAACGCAATCAAATTCATACAGACCGACAAGTTTCTTAAGGCAGCCTTGAATTATGCGAAGTTTGCCCGCGGTCTGGTATCGGAAGAGGTACTCCAGAAAATGCCAGATCTGGTTAAATTCTTACAGACTGCTGTTTCACAAAACTTTGTTTCAGGAGACCCAGCCCCTGGTACGCCCCTGGAGCTGTGTTACCGAAATGGATGGTTGCAGGCAGAACTGTCTAGTGATGATTCTACAGTTTATGTCTTCGCCTCGCCGCTACACAGAAGGTTAGGCTCCTTCTTTTTGACCAAACCACAATGACGCTAATTTCTTGTTGGAAGATGCACTGAATTTCTCCTTCCTCAGCCAAGTGTACCGTTTCCGCGCTCACTATATCCCACACTCAAGGCGTTTTCATTCTCCGTTCTTCATATGTTCAGCTCTGTTGCGCTGAATATCGAAGCACCCCTGAGCGACAGCGCTGTTTCACGACCCCTAGAAGCAGGTTATCAAGACGAATACTATAGGGCAAGTTTTGAACTGCTTGGCAACCTTTACCTTAAATCAGAATGGGCCGGGACTCAGCAGACTGGCTGGGTAGACTTCGCGATCCCATCTGAAAAGTGGATCGTAGAGTGTGTTCGGGATGGAGACAAGCCCAAGGAGCACATCGAGCGCTTTCAAACGACTGGGAAGTACAGACAGTGGATAAGCAATCAGGAGGTGCAGGAATTCATTCTCCTAGATTTTAGACGATCCATCCCAAGAAAACAGAGAGGTATGCATTTCCTTTTTTTCCCCCCTCTCTTTACCTCCACCACCATCATTCCTTACGGCTCACTTTGCTCACTTTTTCTGGAATGTAGGGATTGACTGGCTTTTCCATGTCGTCTTCGCTGAAGATTTCTCCTCTTATACGGTATATGACTCCGACTGCAAGGTTGTGCCGGGCGAAAGCCAGATTGCTTTATTGCGGTGACTCAATATGCTAGTTTCGTCAAAGCTGCTATACATTCTCACTATGTTTATCTCCATTTCCGATGTTTGTCTTCTCCAGATAGGATGGCCCTTACCCGGCCGCCCCGCAGGACCTGCCGCCACTCGGCCTACAGGGCTGACAGATGCGTGTATGAACAACAACAACAACAACAACAATAATAATAATAATAATAATAAAGACATCAACGCCGCCTCCGCCAAAGACGCTCATCAGAGTCTATTTCACAGTACTCATTTTCTTAGCATTTAGGGTTTGGGAAACAACGAAGAGTGCTAGATTGTTAAATCAGTTCGACTCCGACCGTACTTCGTAGTATATTTGCTGATAAGGTCACCATCCATTCATTGCCTCTTGATCGTGTGAGGGTGTCGCATAAGACCATTCATGAGAGAAAAAGACAGGGAAAAAAAAAGGTCACCGTCCTGATGCTGAATCATTGGCATATCCTGGTTGGCTACAAGAGACCGCGAGATGTAAGAGAGTATGCCGGACATGAAGGGTTCAGTGAGTCCGTTTATGTAAGTCTGGCCAAGTTTTAGCTTTAGTGACAAATTAACCTTGAAGTTCTAGGTTTTTCAGAGAATCTGGAGCGACCGTGTCGTGACAATGCGGAAAGCTTGGGAGCTCTTGTCACTAGTTGATCAGATACACCTCTGGGGTGTAACATATTTCCGAAGTTCCATTATCCAATGTTTAAAACAGTGGCATGAGTTTTCGAGGATGTGTTATGCCAATGATGTTATGTTTCTGATCAGAATGCTCAAAACAGACAGGTTCATGCAAGATGGAAAAGAGTATCTGTTACTACCCAAGGCTTCCCTGCAACTAGCTGACTGGGTTGGACATATCATAGAGACTTGCCGCATCTTTGGCCTTGAGATACGCAAATTTCAGCTTCTGCACCCGTCCTCTATTGGAGAAGGACTGTGAGGTCACATATGTACCGATCCCGGGTTGATAATAATGGCACTGGTCGCAATCGCTACGATCCAGCATCTTCAAGCGACATGAGTGCTACAGCATGTATTATTGAGGGCTGTAGATGACTCACCTAAATATTTTCAACACATTGCTGTCGGACTCGTCGCCTTGGAATTTGTTCCCAGTGCCATCGAAGCACAGGATAAATTGTTTTGGGCTCAGGCTGGTTTCGTTGTGCCCCATCTTGTACTTCTGGTTTGTGTTTCCTATAGTCTATCGCACGAGTATAATACCCGGTAGTGTGCACCTGGGTTTGGTTGCGATATTGCGGCTGACGGATTTAGCTCAGGTAGGCCGTGAGACACCGCTGCTATATTCTTCACAGATTGTCCTAACATGCTATAGAAAATAACAGAAAGATCCCAATTGCTAACTCTCATCTGGGATGCATGCCGATTTATTCTCTACTTTAAGTGGCCAATAGAAAGAAGTCCACTACAAGTATACCATTTTGCACTCGTGTTCAGCCCAAGCTGCAGCCTAATACGAGGATTGTTTGAGCAAGAGCAGCCCCAATGGATTACGACCAAACCGACTATAGAAGATAACTGGGGTGCTTGCGTACAGACACTTGAGGGCCATAGCGGCTCGGTCACGTCGGTCATCTTCTCCCATGACTCCAAGCTCCTCGCCTCTGCTTCTTACGATGACACCATCAGGGTCTGGGATGCCAGAAGCGGCCAGTGCCTACAGACGCTTAACTTTGGAAGAGTCGTCATTGTAAAATAATTTGACATTACCAATACATACCTTTCAACTGATCATGGTACCATGTATTTATCTCCAGTTTCAGAAGAAACACAGGCGGAAACTGATCTTGAGATACCGCGATTTCAAGGATATGGTGTTAGTTCTGATCATACCTGGATTGCTTGGAAGTTCCATGTGTATCTTGTAATATTACTCGAACCCGCACCGTAGTTATCATACAAGATGAATCTTACTAGCCCCTCACTAAGTCTGTTCAATGATTTACCGGTACTAAGGCCTTGGCAGTGGGACTAGGAATCAATCAACATAGTTATGTTTGTTGGTCAAGCCGATTTCGAGAACGACTATATGGACGGACATACAAACTCCATGGGCAAAGTCAATTGATGTCTACCATAACCACACAATCCGAGGCGAGCCGTGATTCTATCAATGCGACGCTGTGTTGCATTTGATCCTCAGCCATGATAACCATGCTCCGTACTCCGGCATTGGAATAAATACAATTTTGTCATTATGTAACATGGCTGTTCCAGATAGTGATTGAGAGTTACTGTGGCCTTCTGTCTGGTACAAATAAAGTTGACAAGCTTCCATAGTCGAACATTCAGCGGCCGTGACGTGACAACCGCCTTGTCTCGATCGACTTATACACACTTCCCACATACATTGAACCAGGTTTCATCATGGATATGTAATTATTCGTTACATGTTCGTCCGACAAATTCTGTGATGTAAAGTTGACGCCTTGCAATTGATCGATGCAACTATTGTAGGATGATTCTTCAGGTGACCAGAGTAGTTATCGAGCTACACGGATGGAATAAAGACTCTTAAAGGTTACCACCTTCTTATGCACTTCTCATATTTAGCGAACTGTATCATCAAATCAACAGGGTTCCATCATACAGCTTCAGCAGATCGAGAGTGCATCCACTAAAATGGAACGGAGCACCGAAACTGACAGCGAGGCTAGTGCTTCTCTTGGGGCTAGATTCAGAGAGCAGAGAGATGCCCCTAGCGGAAAGTTGCCGGAGAGGGAGATGGGGAAGGGAGAGGCAGACTCATCGTCCACATTTAAGGATTACAAACAAGCCATCCACGCCGCTCGCCGTCCTCTTCCCACAGAGACAGGCGACGGCAGCTACGTTGAGGAGGAAACGAGCAGTAGCATTTGGGCGGATCTTCGAAGCATGGGCATTAAGGATGCCAGTACCCTTATGTCATTTCTCGAGAATAAAGTGACCAGACAGTCAATTGATGATAAGACGATGCTCATGGAGCGTGTTATCCAGGTGTGTATTCTCTGCGCAACTCAATGAGGCCAATACTAATTCTCCTGTCCTATCCAGCTTGTTAGCAGACTTCCAGATGAGTCCAAAAATCGAACGAAGCTAACGAATTTGTTTCTCAATGATCTCTGGGATTCGCTTCCTCATCCACCATTGGCGTAAGTATCAGGCAGCATGGCCCAATGGCGACATACCCTTGAGTCATGACTGGGGCTGAGATAGTCTAGACATGTTGGAGAGAAGTACGCGTACCGAAGTGCAGATGGCTCCCATAATAATCCTACTCTTCCCTCGCTGGGAGCTGCCAACACGGAATATGCTCGCACAATCCGTCCCGAGACCATTAGACCACCCAACCTCCCTGACCCAGGGTTGATCTTTGATAGTTTGTTTGCTCGTGATGAATTTAGACCCCATCCGAACAAAGTCTCAAGCATTTTCTTCACATGGGCCTCGTTGGTTATCCACGGTGAGCATCCATATATGACACAGATCTTACAGCCAGGGCTAACATCAACATAGATATTTTTCAAACAGACCAAAAAGATGAGAATATAAACAATACCTCATCCTATCTGGACCTATCCATTTTGTATGGAGATATTCAAGAAGAACAAAACATGATCCGGACATTTGAGGGTGGAAAGTTGAAGCCTGATTGTTTTTCTGAACCACGGTTGCAGGCATTGCCAGCGGCTTGCGGGGTTATACTGGTCATGTTGAATCGATTCCATAACTATGTTGTCGAGCAACTGGCTGCTATCAACGAAAATGGTCGATTTATGAAACCTCAGGATGATCAGCTTTCAGCGGAAGAGGCCAAGAAGGCATGGGCGAAGTACGATAATGATCTGTTCCAAACAGGGCGGCTAATCACTTGCGGTCTATTTATAAACATCACACTGTACGACTACCTGCGAACAATTGTAAACCTCAACCGAACCAACAGTACCTGGTGCTTGGACCCTCGGGTCCGAATGGGGGAGCATGAGACGACCCCTTCTGGACTCGGTAATCAATGCTCGGTTGAATTTAACCTGTCATATCGCTGGCATAGCACAATAAGCCAGAAAGATGAAAAATGGACGGAAGAGGTATATGAGGAGCTGGTTGGGAAGCCTGGAGAAGACGCATCAGTGCAAGAGCTACTTGGTGCCCTGGGCGAGTATGGAAAGCATCTTAACCCTGACCCAGCAAAACGCACGTTCTCCCAGTTAAAACGGCAGGATGATGGTACATTCAAAGACGAGGAGTTGATTGCTATCCTAACTGATGCAATTGAGAGTGTATCAGGATCCTTCGGTGCACGAAATGTACCCAAGGTACTGCGAGCAGTTGAGATTTTAGGTATAGAACAGGCGCGACGATGGAATGTCGGGTCCCTCAATGAATTCCGCAAGTTCTTTGGCCTGAAGCCCTATCAGAGTTTCGAAGAAATCAATTCTGATCCAGAAGTGGCGGATCGGCTGCGACACCTTTATGAAAAGCCTGACTATGTGGAGCTGTATCCAGGTATAGTGGCAGAAGAGGCCAAGGAGCCAATGGTCCCTGGGGTTGGTATTGCCCCTGGTTACACCATATCGAGGGCTGTATTATCTGATGCCGTCGCACTGGTTCGAGGAGATCGATTTTATACTGTAGGTGCTTCTCAAATCCCATGGGAATGGATGAAACTGAATTCAGACTCTAGGCGGACTATAATGCCAGGAACCTGACAAACTGGGGCTTTACTGAATCACATTATGATTTGGAAACCAATCAAGGCTGTATGTTCTATAAGCTAGCATTACGTGCGTTCCCCAATTGGTTCAAGCCCGATTCGATATATGCTCACTACCCCATGACCATACCTGCTGAGAATAAAGTCATCATGGAAAGCCTGGGCAGGGAGTCAGATTACTCCTGGGATCGCCCTGCCTTTATACCCCCTAGGAAGGACATATTTGCATATCATAATGTGCGGCACGTCCTTGGTGATCAGGATATCTTTCATGTTATGTGGGGCGAGGCCACTGGGTATGTTTTTGGCAATGGAGGGTATGATTTCATGCTCTCAGGAGATACTTCGTTCCATGCCAGCCAGCGTCGTACTATGGACAATTCTCTTTATACATGTCAATGGCATAAACATGTCAAAGAGTTCTACATCACTATGACTGAGAAGTTGCTGAAGGATAAGTCATGCAGGCTGGGACGAGCGAACCAAGTCGACATCACTCGTGAGTGAGTATTCAACTTGCCTCAGCGTTTGCAGGAAAGCCTAACCAGAGTATTCAGCGTCGGGAACTTGGCACACGTTCACTTTGCCTCAAGCATATTCTCGCTCCCCCTCAAAACAGAGGAAAATCCCCATGGAATTTTCACTGAACACGAGATGTACCAGATTATGGCTGTTATTTTTACAGCGATCTTTTTTGATGTCGATCCATCAAAGTCTTTTACCCTGCGACGCAAGGCGCGAGCTGCAGCCCAGAAACTTGGCAAAATTGTTGAGGCTAATGTAAAGAAAACCCAGAGCTCTGGGATCCTATCATCATTCTTTGACAGCTTCCGCACCAATAGCTACCCACTCCAGGAGTACGGAATCCATATGATATGGCGCTTATTGGAAACAGGGCTGGGTCCATCAGAGATCACCTACTCGCAGATTCTTCCAACCGCGGTTGCAATGGTGCCCAACCAAGCACAGGTATTCACGCAGATCATTGACTACTATCTATCGGATGCAGGCAAAAAGCACCTTGTTGCTATCAACCACATTGCCAAGGAGGACTCCCCCAAATCCGATGAAATACTACTACGATACTGCATGGAAGCTATTCGTCTTCATGGAACGTTCGGATCGTATCGTGAATCAATGACCCACGTCACTTTGAAAGATCGAGGTCGGCGTTTGAACATCAAACCGGGCGAAAAAGTGTTTGTCAGCTTTGTAAGCTTCCATCTGTGCTCGTCAGTATCTGAAGCTCTACTGACGATGCTAAGGTCGACGCCAACCGGGATCCTGATGCCTTCCCTGATCCCGATAGCGTTCGTCTTGATCGCCCCATGGAGTCCTATATTCACTATGGTGTAGGCCCCCATACATGCCTGGGCAAAGATGCCAGTAAGGTTGCTCTGACAGCCATGCTTCGTGTCGTCGGTCGTTTGGACAACCTTCGCCGTGCACCTGGACCTCAAGGCGAGCTAAAGAAGATTCCACGCCCAAACAACTTTTACAGTTATATGTTAGAGACTGAAACGAGCTTTTATGCCTTCCCAATGAGTGAGTCTTGACAGGTTATATATCTAGCAACAAATGTATTAACTTGAAATTTGCAGCATTTAAAGTGCATTTTGACGGTCCCATTTCATAAACCGCTGATGAAACTCTTTCTGGCTGACATATCACTGATTCTCCCTTGTTTTCGGAGCCCTCGCGAACCCAAATTGCCATTATTTGATTAGGCTGGTGTATCTGCTGTTAGTATAAATTTTGGGTCTCGCAAGAGAGGGTCTAATTACAATGAGGAAATTCTGGGTAATTAGAAGCAGATTTTAATTCAGACAATACCTTTAGGAGGTACAAAAATGAAAAGATCACAGGCAACAACAATAGTACATAAAAAGTATTGGTTACCCATATCTTAACTTGGATCCCTCATTCAATAGATTGAGCGCCTCGGATTCGCTGACCAAGCTGATTGGGGATGTTTGTGTACCCGGTAAGAACCGCGAGGAAGAAGAACTTTCTGGAAACCATGTTCCTTTGCGGTTTGACTACCTGTGGCCGACATTTCACCTAGCATGTCTGCACCATCCCTCACTATTCAACATCAATACAGAGAAAGCAGCCATTCTGTTAGGCGACAGTGCCGGCGTGTCTCACTTAGAGTTTGCATATCATCGGCTATCGAGGGTCATCGTGAGGAACCTGGTGCAAGGCACCGCCATGAAGATGGTCATTTTGACCTCCTCCGCGCGTTCAGTAATCTGAAGCATGACTACATCCAAGCAGAGGTTCTACTTGGTGGGTGCTGCGAGCCACCCCGGGCTCCCTTCCGTTCAAAGGACACACTACCATCTACTCTCGAATCATTGATGCTGCACGAAAAAGAAGGATTCTATGTCATCACTGATTTGCCTGTTCAATTGCAGGAAATGACCAGCGGGGATTTTCCATTCCTCAATTCCATTGTACTGGAGGACCTGGAATCCCTGCGTAATGATAACGAGGTTTTTATATTACCATATCAAACCCTCAACAGACATGTAGGGAGGACGTCGTCGGGAAATGTGGCCGTGGGCAAAGACGCTCTATATGCGAACCGACGGAGATGATCGAAATATGGCGCTTGCTTATGCACCAAAGCAACTTCGGAATTATGAAGAGCTTCTCCTACACCCCATCGATGATATGGATGATGATAATTATGATGGCGAAGACTAGTACGGCCCTTATGGCGATGGAAAATGAGGGTTCATCGTGTCCTCTTCACAGTTCACACCAGGGAAACCGCATATATGGTCTTTATAAATTCCGATGCCTATATACTGCCGTCACTTTTCTCCTTTGCCATCTATTTTACGCAAGTGAATTCATCCCCGGAGCATACAGACATGGAGGGCTTACACTGGGAGCTTTCAACCAGATATCAGGACTGTGACTTTGATATCCGGTTTGACGTTTATTTCCTCCCTGGAGCGAGTCATGAGGACTGTATCTCCCACCATTCAGGGAAGCTGGAAGACGCAGCTCCGAATGCTCCTGAAGTGTAGGTGTGATGAAGTCCACCCCTCGGAACCACTGACCAGCTACCCGGGACGGTGTATAGATATTGGCTCCGCTGGGGGTTACTGTTTATTTGTCCGGAACAATATTGGACGATAGTCAAGTATATACGCATAATTATATTTGTTGAATTGATCTCTATCCTCTAATTCTATTCCCATATGGTGGCCTTATGCGGTCTCTGACAATCGACTCCCTACGCCGGTTCTGAGCTAGCGCCCCACTTCAAAATATACCCACATTGCGCGATGCAGGGTGATGGCGCACCCTTTTTCTTGTGCACTCACCCAGGCTAACCCCTGGTCACGCGACCAAAAAGCAGCTCACCCTCTAACTTACCCTAAAAACCCCAAACATATTTTTTTAACTTAAAAAAAAAACACATACGACCATAGGGTGTGGAGAACAGGGCTTCCCGTCCGCTCAGCCGTACTTAAGCCACACGCCGGCCGGTTAGTAGTTGGGTGGGTGACCACCAGCGAATCCCGGCTGTTGTATGTTTTTTTTTTTTTTTTTTTTTTGTTTGAATTATTATTATTATTATTATTATCACAGTTTTCGTAGATTGGCTTTATTGAGAACCCAGTTGGCATATCTACCTAAGAACTTCAAGAATGCTGTGTACCATGCTTCTTTTGATCGTCAGATTTCTGACCATATATGAAATGCGCGTACACATAGAGTTGCCTTCTCGTAGTCTTGAATTCCTCACGAGTCTTTGCAATGAGCACACGACATTCTAACTCACTCCAACCTAAAATGCGAGTAAACAGAGCCAAGGTCAATGGCTCAACTGATTCCATTGCATGCACCTGCATATACCGGCCAATCTCTTTGAGTTTCTTGTCTTTTGGCCAAGAACCAATAGGGATCTTCAACACATCCTCCTGCACTCCCACAAACCCAGCATCCTTCACCTTGTCTGCCAACTTCTCGATTATATTGATTGGTTTACCAAAGGAAACCGTGCCATCAAGCAGAGCGCGTTGCCATATTTGGATATTGGAATCCTCAGGCAGCTCGTCGTCCTGTGAATGGAACCAGACCCGGAACTCTTGAAGTTCAATATAACCGCCTGGTTTGGTATGTCTGAATGCTTGCTGAAAAAGTCTATCCCAGTCTGCGATACTTCCGACCATGTTTCGCTGGTGAATGTAATCAAATGCTCCGTCCTCAGGATATGGCCACTCAGCCTCAATATCGTCGACGATGAATCTGCAATTGGGCGAGACCCTGCAGGTTGAACGATCAGTCTTCTGTCAAGAACAGCTAAGAACACAGTCCACGTTATACCATCCAGGCTGAATCGGACTCAAGTCGATTCCAAGAACATCCGAGCAGGGGAATTCATCGGCGATCTGTATAGCATAGATACCAGTGCCAGTCCCAATGTCCAGAATGCGTTGCGATGAGTTGGAGACTGGGGCTTTGTAGAGACTTCCACCTAGCATCAGGCGGAAGATATGATGAACCATGTCTAGGCGATCTTGTTCGTCTTCGTCATTGGGGAAAAGATATTCGCCTTCTCGAAAGCTATGGTAACGGCGGCCATTCTCGTATACATAGTCTATTATACTCGATGAAATGGAAGTAGTCAAGGATAAAGAGTCGTCGTCATCCATCGCAGAATCGGTGTCAAAAGATTCGGACTCAGCTTCGATGCTGTATCCTTGTAGCGGAACAGCCGCTGCAATAGGTTCAGGCTCAATTTCTGAGGATCGGAGATTGCTGACTGCCATAATAAGGTAATGATCAATTGAGAGATGAGAGACAGAATGACCTATGATCTATCTGCACGAGTATTTGGCAATTTTTGCTTACGTGGCTGATCCAAGTTAAAATAGTTAGTTAATTAGTTAACAATATAACTAACTAGTTAGTTAGTTAGTTAACCAGTTAACTTAGGTTAGTTAACTAACTATTGTAGTTAGCTAAATTAGATCAGCTAACTAGCTCAGCCTCACATCAGGGGGCTTTGCTTAATATGTGGTTGCTAATGCGGAATAATGGTCGGACCGAGACCAGCGAGGTGCCGAAGGCCAGCACACATTTGTTAGTTAGAAGAGTCAAGCACTCGGCCTCAAGCACTCGTGATAGTACGACTGTCAATATACAATGTATACTCTGAATGGATATAATACTCTAATCCTACTCTCATATATTGGCCTGACTAGGCTGTACTATCGACTCCCGATATTCCCCTTGGAGCAACATCCACTTCGCTATTTGATAAGGAATAATGTCGGACCGATTAGGCAAGTTCCGCCGGTCCGGTGATATAGACCAGCGTGTACGGAGTACGCACATTTCAGATAGACAAGCACTTAATCAGCTGCGTATGCGCAGTACGTTCGTTAGGCAATATACCTCTTCGTTAAAACTGGTTATCTCCATATAGACCTCGTTTAGCCCGCTTCACTATTGATGAAAGTCAAGGTGGATTAATAGTTGGTCCGATTACCGAGGCCGACAGACCCCTCATATACGGACACACACACACACACACACTCGGTTTAGATAGCCAAGCACTCATTCTATCATCTTGGTGTCTATAGAGATCAATGTTATCCTCCTTAGTGTAATTAAATTTGTCGCTTACAGCCTCGTGCAGTCCGGATAATCGACTCCCCCGACTTCCCCGATACGGACTTTTAACCGCTACATTGGTTTATCCGTTTCACAAAGAAACTGATAAGGAATAATGTCGGACCGATTAGTTTCGCCGGTCCGATGATATAGGCCAGCGTGAGCGCTCCGACCTACAACCTCTCTCAAGTGTACACGTTACTGCTAGCATTTCTCTGTCATGCATGTCAATTATTCGCAGGGTCAAAGCGCGCGAACATATCACTGTCGGCTTACCATTTTGGCTCAGCCACGCTGAAATTCCAAAAAGCGATGCGTCAGAGCAGATACAGTACAAACCATACAAATGTCCATGTCAATGAACGGAAGAAAATTCGTGGAAGATTTTACCTACACCCTTGAGCGTGATTTCACTTCTCCCTCTGGAAAGCCTGCAGCCTGGGCTCCAGACCATCCGAAACAATGGGGTCAAGAGAGAGCGAAGATTCGGCTGGATGGAACAGCAACAACGCCCACTCTTAGTCCTGATGATAGGTTTGTTGCAGTTGGGGTCGATGAAGAATTACACGTCTTTGATGTTGCTACGCAGGAGCGTCTCGAAGTGCTGACAGATGGAGAGCTGATTGAGACTGTTAAGTTTGCGCCAGGTTTTGTTGAGAACAGCAATGGCAAAGACACCCGCTATGTTTTAGCGTCACAAGGTGGTGGTGAGAAGACCATGGTTATTCTGTGGGAGCTGGACGAGCAGGGGAAACTCGCAGCCAAGACAATACATGAGCAAGAACACAGACTCTGCTTCGAGGGCGAACTAGGCTCGTTCAGTCCTGACGGCAAAACGATGATCTTTATTAGCCAGAACGAAACAACCCAAGACGAAACACGTGAAGCTGCGTCCCTTCCCTGTGTCAATCTGTGGAATATCGAGACTAGGTCCTTTCGACACAAACTGCTGGGCCACACGGACTCTATAACGTGGGCTGCCATGAGCCCAGATAACAAGCTGGTCGCATCCGTCGCATGGGATCGCACAACACGGGTCTGGGATGCCAGTTCTGGGTCCTGTCTTCACGTCTTGGGGCCTTTTGGCGGCCAGCTCTGGAGCGGAGCCTTCTCTCCGGATCAAAAGTACCTTGCCATTAACCAAGGGAATCCAAAGACCCATGTCCACGTCTACGACATCGCCACGGAGCAACCAGTGTCTCGCTTTGATGGATTGCATCGCTCGGCACGTTCTCTGTCCTGGAGTCATGATGGGACCATGCTAGCCAACGAGGCTGATGAAGGAACGCTTTGCATCTGGGATCCATACACGGGAGAGGAGCGGATGCGATGGTGTCTAGCATTTGATGATCTCCTGATGCGTCGCTTTGCTACCACTCGAGCAGTGCAGTTTGTGGATGGTGGCCGGAAGTTGGTGTTTCAGATTAGAGAGGGAACCGTGGAGGCGTATGATTTTGAAAGCAATCTCAAGCGGCAATTTACAAGGGGGGTGGGGGGTAAGATAGACAAATGTCCTATTTCGGAGATGGTTTGCTCAAGGGATTCAAAATTTGTTGTTGTCCCCGATATGGATGGAGTCTTGAGAATTTGGGACCTCTAGGCTTGTTTTTTAGTGTTTTGAGTATGTCTGTGCATAGCTTCGTCCATTGATTACCAGCGGGTACAGAGTATAGGCATAAGCACAAAATGAGTCGCTATTGACATAAAATGATGGCAGTATCTGTCACGGGCTTGGAATAGTAGATACTAATGAACGAAGTTCCTATCTAGACTATTGTAGCCATCGACGAGAATACTGAGTCTGTCTACGGGAACAAGAAGAGTTTTGTCTGTGGGCCGTGCGGCCGCGCTAACACTTCTTCGTTTCCTTGTCCGGACGGCGGCGTTTGTTGATATTGGCATTGATGCGGCGTTGGACTCCCAGGTTCAGTGACATGAATTGTTAACAAAGTGCTTTATTTGAGATGTAATCAACGATATTCACAATGCAAATGTATAAACAGGAACTTATTCAGTCCTTGGTTTCGACTCTTCCAACCGACTCAATACCTCTCTTAGGATACTCCTCGTTCCATCTCCTCCTTAGCTGCTCGAAAGTCGATGTAACACGCCCATACGAAATCCCACCGAGCTGCCCCAACGGCCGCGACTTGTTCAAATCAAGATGACTCAACTCTGCATTCACAGCATCCTCCTGGACCCAAAACCGCGTAGCCTTGACAAGCACCAGCGAGGCAATACTCATACCAGGCTGTACATGGTCCTCGAACTCTTTAATATCAACCACTTTTCCTTCAGTTGAGAAAACTGATTCCTGTACACGGGATGGTTTGACGGTTTTTGTCGGGGCTTCATGGAGACCGGATACCTCCCATTCAGAGACGCCGTATGGAGCATCGATGGAGGTAGCGTTGACGGCCTCGATCATGTTCTCTGAAATGGTGTTGATCACTACCTCACTGGTTTCCTTCAGGTTGTGGAATGTATTCTTGACGCGCTCTGGGTGGGATGAGAATCCAATGATAAACATTGGCGGGTCGTGATCGATGACTTGGAAGTAACTGAACGGTGAAAGGTTCTTTGTGAATTTCCCATCATCATCACTACCAGATACAGTGCTCAGGAACTCAATCGGACGAGGCGTGATTCCCGAAACCAGTAGTTGATAGTTACTAACCATTGGCCTTTCAGGTGCATAGGGGTCAATTTCGCGGTGTTTTTTTTTTTTTGCCAGCGCTTGCGCCATCATCAGGCACGCCTTGTCCGTACTCCCAGTTTGGGTTTGGAGATTGGGTGACTTCAATGGGTTTGCTGTGGTAGAATTTGGGGCGTTGGGACTGTGTCTTATTGAAGTCGCCCACGTCCGCGACGATCTTGTAGTTGGCTTTGGCTGCAGAGACGGTGTCTTCTTTGGGCGTTGCTGCAGCTGCGGCAGCTGCGCTGGAGCTCATTCGGAGGCTTCTAAAAGGTATCCTCTCAGTTTGAATAAAGCTTGAAGATAATGTAGATCTGTAAACTACAGTTAGCAGACAATTCCGGAATCGCTTAAGGGACAATGCAAACCTCTTGAGATACAAGTCGCCCAACAGTCTTCACACTCATCGCCATGATTCAATGGGCTACCTTTGCCAATAACGATTTTGAGAATAAGTCTCTAAAGAAATCCCTTATCTTTTAAACAATTAAATGGTTGATGGTTGATTTGAATTAATAATAGCGATATGTATAAGACTTTTCGGCTGTTGACCAACCATTGGGGCCCTCCTCCGACTGTGGATCCGAGTCGATTAACCAACATCGCGTGATTGGTTAAATCTTGGTCTACATAAATGTCGGTGCTGCGATCCGAGATCTTATCAATCAATCCACCGATCAATCATTATAATATCGCTCTCGTTTGGATTCATCTTAGTAGTCCCTCAGAATCCTCGCTGCAAAAAATGTTCCGGCAGGCATTGCGCGGCTTTATCATCGTTACTCAACGCTTGCAAAAACTATCTCGAAGCGTCGAGCCTCGTTCCAGCATGGTATCCCAACAGCCGATGAGAGAAGTCTACCGTGACTTCCGTGTATACGGATAAGACGCATCGCCGTGAGTACATGTATTGACTTGGTGAATCGGGCTTTATTTGCTGATAGAGACATCCATATAGCCTTTGCACACTACATATGTTTCGTGGAACATATGTGCAAAATTAGAATTGGGTGCTGATATACAACAGTCTCAAGCCATCAAAGCTGCCGGCCATGCCTGGCTCTCTGGCCAGATCCCCGCGGATTCGCAGGGCAATCTTATCACCGGGTCTGTGACAGAGAAGACGCAAGCTATCATCAGAAATACAGAAGCGATTCTCAAGGAAGCCAGATCTAGCCTGGACAGAGTTGTTAAGGTTGTGGTGAGTAGCCTTCACTCTCTATGTATGGACCCCATAGCCAACACGCATTGATTCCTAGGTGTATATCAAAGACGCGAGCATCATGCCGGAATTCTCCAAAGTGTACGACCCAGTCTTCCCTCATAAGCCTGCTCAGTCCATGGCGGAGGTGTCTAAACTTCCTGCCGGAGTGGATATTCAGGTTGACTTTATTGCTGTTGTATAGCTTTTAGACTATGTACATGTAGCGTTGTTCTCAAGGCATGGGCTTGCGCACTGCTGAAACATACTTAACAAATAATTAGCAAATTTCCATCACTCAGCACCGGGGGAAACACTTACAGGAATGATTTGGACTTTCTCCAGATCCCAGACACTACTTTTAGCGTAAATGTCACCATTGATTGCCTCGCGGATATCCTCAACACTTTCTCCTGTATAGACAATCATGCTACCTTTGAACAGCGCATCTTCGCCTTCTGCGGGGTGTTTTTCAAGCATGGCGCCTTGACCATTTAGCTTCAAGATACTTGTATACCGTAAGAAGTGAGGAACATACCACCAGCAACCAATCTTCCTGTTTCAACAAGAGGCTTTATTCCTTCGTAATGGATACTGTTAAAGATTAGATCAGAGATCAATAAAACGCAACTCACAAGGACTCACGGCCTGACTTTCTGCCTAATATCAAGAGCATTAGGCTTATCAGGAAGAATGCATAGAAATTCCTTTGGTTTTCTGGTAGCCGTAGCCATGGTCCGACACCCAACGGCGCGGATGGGAAGTAACTACTAGTAGTAGTACTGTAGTTGTTTTTATTTCATTTACTCTTTCTTTTTCCTCTCTGTTCACCTAGTAGAAGTGGAGGATCACCAAAAGCCTCCTCTGGCTTTCTCCAGGAGCGGACAGTCCACCAGAACATGGAGCACCGTTTCCTGGCCTTCACACCAACACTTATCGTCATCGCGGAACCGGAGTGTCTTCGCGTGGGTAGCAGGTACGCTCGGTTTCGCGGCAACGAAACATACAATTGTCTGATATGGGTGACGGGCAGCTTGCTGTCAATCTTCCGGAGGTGGCTCCCCTTCGTGGAGGTTTTCCATTTTCGTTCCCATTGCTTGCAGATGCGGTCTCTACTAAACACCTTCTGGGAATAAACTAAACCCTAATGAGAGCGAATTTGATCGTGAAAAGTAACCAAGCAAATGAATGGCGTGGCGTGTCCTTTATAATTTCTTCCTGGACGGTATACCCCTAGATGGTATACGGCTGGATGGTGTCATTGGTGTGTCTACCATGTTACTTGCAACCCATCTACGCGCCTCATTATTGAACCACCCACCTGGTTTCTTGTCATGCCGAAGAGGTAGTTGTGGCGACAAGAGGACGTCGTCAAGCATTGATTCTATTTTTTTTTTTTTTTTGGGGGGTGGGGGGAAGCGACAAGCAGAAATGACGTGCAATGAAGTTACCGATATTTGACAGGATATACTAGTAGAAACATGAAACTATCGGGAAAAAGGAAAAAAGTAGCCGAGGATGATTCTTGAACACTAACACTGGGATGAGGGTTTTAATATTTTGGTCAGCAAAGCAGTATGCTTGTTTGACTGGCTTTTAACAACCAAAAGAATAAACTCTTCTTGCAAGAGTGTCAATATGCTCTTCATCTGTGCCACAACAACCCCCTACCACTTTCAGTTCTGGCAACATATTTAACAGCCCATTAAATTCCCGAACATAAACTGAAACATCGCCTCGATCTAGGACCAGCGTGTTATCAAGCTGTTCGTGGCTCTTAAGGCTTGCATTCCCTCGAATCGACCCAATCCTCGACCTCACATCCTCAGAGACACCCCGTAACGCTGTCATAATATGATGTGGATGCGCGCAATTCACCCCGAAATACGTTGTATAATTTTCCGTCACACGATCCACTTCACGAATCACATCATCAAGGGTTCTTCCTCCTTGCAGCCGTCCGTCTGTCTCGAGGCTAAACGAGACGTGAATCGGGAGATTAAACTCTCGCGCCACACTCACTGCTGCAATGGCCTCGTTGAGATTAGTTACAGTCATCATGGACAACATGTCTATGCCTTCTTCGGCGAGGACATGGACTTGAGAGCGGTAGTTTTCCTGTGCCTGGGAGAAGGAAACCGTTTCCGTAGAATCCTCGTAAGCATCTTGAATAGTTCCAAGGGTCCCACTGATAACAATAGGAGTAGATGCAGTTTCGACTTTGCGACGGAGGTCATGGAGAACCTTGACTGCTGCGCGGTTCAGATCGAGAACCTGCTGGATGGAGAGGTGGAGTTTGGAGGACCATGAGGGAGAGCCTCGCCATGTTCGGGTTTCGAGTACGATGCCGGTTGAATGAGCGAGAGCGATATTGACATATTCTTGGTAGATGGAGAGGAGAGTTTGCGTTCCCTCTTCGGTGCTGAGGAGCGGGAGAGTAGAGAAGCAGGGGAGATGGATATTCTTTTTGTAGACGAGAGTGGTTTCGATTCCGGCTTCGGTGAGAAAGAGCTTGGAGGAAGTCAATTGGGGGAGGATTTTCGACTGTGAGGCCATTTTACTGGAGTTGTTATTGAAACCTGCCACGGGTGATGGAACTTTTGAACAAATGAGTCTTAAATAAGGCTGCGGGGCGGTTATGCTACACTCCCGGTGACTCATGGTCAGGTAGTTCTGTGAGGCCGGAGCGGGTCTCGGCGTCAACGTTTTCTGCCGAACAACCTTTTTGAGTTCGATGGGAGCAGCAAAGAAATCCACCCGCCACATGCATCTTTCTGCGGATTTGGCTCTGTGGATTCGGTGCGACAAGAAAATAATGAACCAGACTTCGAATCTGGGCTGAATATAGTCCTCGGCCGCTGCGCATTCTTCCCGGCCTCGCCCAGAAAGTGGGTATCGACAAGCTGTTCATGAAAGATGAAAGCAAGCGTTTTGGCTTCGACATGGGCTCCTTCAAAGCACTGGGCGCGCCTTACGCCGTCTACAAGATTCTGGCAGATGAGGTTTATTCGAAGATAGGAGTGTGCCCTTCATCAGCTGAGCTTCGCCTTTTGAAATACCGCGACATCACCTAGCGAGTCACCGTGAGCGTTGCCACGGACGGTAACCAGGGCCGCGGTCTTGCCTACGGAGCTCAAGTCTTCGGCTGCCGCTGTGTTGTCTATATCCATGGCCATGTCAGTGATGGCCGTGCCGACCGGATGAAGGAGCTTGGGGCCATCGTCATCCGTATCGATGGAGAATACGAAGCATCCGTGGCACGCGCCAAGAAAGATGCCCGAATGAACGGGTGGTACTTTGTCAGTAGTACCTCTTGGTCCGACTTTGACAACGATGTCCCTCAACACGTCATGAACGCATACATGGTCGTCTTAGACAAGGCGCTGAGTATAATCCCCACGGTGGACAAAATCACACACGTCTTCGTGTGCGGCTGTGTAGGAAGCATTGCAGCAGCCATCTTTCAGGGATTCTACAACCATTTCCATGAAATTCAACAGTCCTCCGCGACCGGTTCCACAATAAGCCTACCTCGCTTCGTTGTTGTGGAGCCATCCGAGGCGGACTGCCTCTTACAGAGTGCGAAACACGGGGAGGCTCGCCAGTCTGGAGGATCCTTGCGCACACTCATGGCTGGTCTGGCCTGTCGTGCGCCGTCTCCTGTGGCTTTGAAAGTTCTCACCTGGCTTGCGAGCGATTATGTGGCCGTCCCTGACTCCATAGCCGTGGACGGTATGAAGGCATTGGCCGACGGAGCAGAGGGTGATACTCCCGTAGTATGCGGCGAGTCTTCGGCGGCCAGCATGGGAGTTATATTGGGATCAAGTGCGGATCCATCATTGCGCGAGAAGCTTGGTCTGAACAGCCCCAGTCAAGTCGTGCTATTCGGCTTGGAGGGCGCCAGCGATCCACAAATTTATGAGTCCTTGGTCGGGAAGGCTCCCCAGGCCGTCCTCGAGGCCCAGGATCGCTTCGACGCTCTCTAAGAGTCTGCTTTCGATTATGGGCTGGATTAGAGACAGCCACCCTAATACATGTTACTTAGAACTATACGTATATTCACAGAGGACTAGCTGGCTCACGGCTATATAATTCATTGGCTCAGACTCGGTGCTCCAGACAGTTTCCCATCAAAGCAACAGCTTGGTGGAAAACAATGTATCTAGGTATATATGCAGTTGGATGTCTACCTCAAGGTTCCGAGACGTATGTCTTGTAGACATGCATATGCTTCAGGCATACTATGTCTGTTTGGCCAAGCGCCTATATGTAACCTATTACTTTCTTTGTTGCATAGTTTTTTCTCCCTATTCCCATGTATTCTACACTAATCAACCGAACAATCAATTGAAACCGTTAAGGCTGTTGTCATCTTCTTTCCCTAACTCTAACGGAGCTAATGTGTTATCAGCACTACCGCTCACATGTCTCTGCATCTAGCACAGTATTCGTTGGATGAGCGAGGGACCAACGACATCTACCCAGGTACCGTCTACAAAGCGAGATGACCTCGGGACCACCTGGGCAGGAACCGACGCCTCGAAGGTGATTTTCTTTTCTTTTCTTTTCTTTTTTTTTTTTTTTTTGGTTCTCCAAAGCCCTTTGCTGCATTATCCACTATGTATTTACCCCTTCCCTTTGCTGCGCCGTGGCGTGGCTGACCCGTCCGGCCGAAGTCCAGCCGGCCGTCGGAGCACCACCCATATCGCCGGAGTCGCGCCACTCCTTGTCGTTCCATTGCATCAATGGGTGAGCTCGTATCTCGGAAGAGTTTCGGTAGCATTGATGCTCTCGGCTTGATTGGATACTCTAGACTGTGTCATTATGGGTATAACTACGTCTCTGGGAACGAGTTGGATTTCTCTGATCCCAAGACCTCCGACTATCGCTACGGGATATCAGCCGAACCCCGATATTAACATTGGAACATAATGGGTTCGACGACAACTGCCCAGCATGCCCCAATGTTTGTTGACCGCGACTTACTGCGAGCTCGATTTGCCACGGCCATGTCTTCCATGTATCGTGCAGAGGTGCCGTTGTACGGAGACCTGATTGATATTGTGCGCGACGTCAATGCACAGGCCTTCCAAAATTGCACTCGAAACGGCCAAGGAAATGATGCGTCTGCAATAATTACCAGCTCAGAGAGGCTGACCCTAGAGCGACACGGAGCTATCCGCCTAGGCACCCCATTCGAGCTCCGGACAGTTAAACGGATTTTTGGCCTCCTGGGACTGCAGCCAGTGGGATATTACGATCTATCTATTGCCGGTCTGCCGATGCATGCGACGTGCTTTCGTCCCACGTCGGTCTCAAGTCTCGACCAAAATCCCTTCCGGGTATTCACCACCCTGCTAAGACCGGAATTGCTTGCATCGGCGGAGGCACGCCAGCTTGCTTTGGAACTGCTCGACAAAAGAAAGATCTTCAGCAATGACCTACTCGACATTTTGGTGACCGCAGAGGCGCAGGGCGGGTGGCTGACAGAAGATCAAGCCAAAACCTTCATTCCCCAGGCTCTGGCCACTTTCAGTTGGCAGTGTATGGCTGCGGCAACGTTCGATCAATATCAGACCTTGAAAGCCGAGCACCCTATCCTTGCGGACATTGCATCCTTCCAGAGCGCTCATATCAACCACCTAACGCCGCGGACCTTGGAGATATCGGCCGTGCAATCATCCTTGAAGGCAGCTGGCATGGCTGTGAAAGCACATATTGAGGGACCCCCGCCTCGAAAATGCCCCATTTTGCTACGTCAGACAAGCTTTCTTGCTCTTGAAGAGGCAGTTCAATTCAGGCAAAGCGATTTGGATAGCGGTATTGGTATCAATGTTTCGGAGTCCCGAGGGGCGTTGATCGTGGCCAATCACAAAGCCCGATTTGGCGAAATCGAGCAACGAGGTGCCGCAGTTACGCCCAAGGGTCGGTACCTCTATGACCGGCTATTGCACGAAAGCCAGAAGAGAGCCGCTGGTGCCAATGCTGATGAAGCCGATGCCATTGCCACGGAAGTATTCAAGGAATACCCTGACACTTGGCCTGAGCTCTGGAAACAAGGGCTCATCTATTGTCATTTCCACTGTACCAAGAAAGGCATCCAGAAGTCAAGCCTGGATCTGAAACACGGTTCTTTGCTCGAACACTTGATTGACAATGGAGTTGTAGAGGCCTCCCCTATCACCTACGAAGACTTCCTGCCATTTTCCGCTGCGGGTATCTTCCAGTCCAACTTGCAATCGGGTAACAAACCCAATGAACCACCAAAGTTAGCACTCTCTTCTTCAGATCAATATGGACTAGAAGAAGCACTTGGTGCGAAAGTATTCGACCTTCATGAGTGGTACGCCAATGTGCAGAGTGAAGGCCTAGAGAGAGTTAGCAAGGAGCTGGGGATTGCCTCGGAGGCGCTCATGCTAAGGTAGAACTTTTGAGGACCTTCATCCCAATTACCTTCAATATCAATACATGAATCATCCCCTTAAAGTTGGGTTACAGCATTTCCTCGAACTTTCCCTGGTGGCAAGACCCATGCTTGTCTTCGAAGTTTTTCGCCTTGCCCAAACATGAGAGAAGATTGCTGAGATCATAAAAAGCTGCTGAAAGGACACGTGCATATTATTCTTGACTGAATTAAATGAAAGGTTCTTTTCGTTGCTCTCAACCCTCGTTGGTCCTGAGCTTTTTTTTTTAGAGCACAAAATGTCTGGTTTTGTCGAAACGCATGTGTGCAAACGCCGAGGTTGGGAGTGGAAGCTTTCATCCTGGCTCTCACCGAGGACGAGTAGCTATCTCCCTCCCCGGCTTTGGCGTCGACCGCTTTACTTGATCTTGTAGCTGCCATATGGGAGAATCTCAGTTAAGTCGATTTCCAAGTGGCCTGTGAAGATTCTGGGGCCACCATAGCCCGCTTAGGTCGCCGTATATGAGAAATTCTCCGGTTCTGGTTTCTGTTGCGAGGGTTTGGGGAACCCACGGAAGCCTCGGTTGGAGTGTAACTCGATTCTATTTTCAGATTGCGAATAGAAGGGATTCTGAGCTTGACGATATATGAAGGCGTTTCGGTAATAGGGCGTCCTATTGGCAAATTGACGCTACGAGCCTATTCGGCAGCACCCCCCCCCCTAAACAATCATACTCTACTTATGAAGCCTTTTTATCAACATACTCAATATGACTGAACTACCAAAGGAAGAGCGAATGGAAATAGCTCTTCAAGCCTTTCATAGAGGCTTATTTACATCAAGAACTGCCTGTGCTAAGGCCTTCGACGTGCCTAAAAGGATCTTTATGACCCGCCTTGATGGTGCCACCTCTCGCAGAGAAATGCCTGCAAATTGTCGAAAACTATCAAATCTTGAAGAAACCCTTTCTAAATGGATCCTTAATATGGACCAGCGCGGCCTGTCTATATGAATATCAAATGTACGCCATCTTGCTCAGCTTTCATTATCTACACGTGTGACGGCTCAGAGCCTCAACGCTGCCCTAATGCCCTGATGCCCTGATGGCTGATATCGACAAACGCCGCCATCTGAACAAAGAAAGAAAGCACTTAGCGCAGCCACACAACCCATAGATAAAACCCTTTTCTTCCTGTAGATAGATTCCTTTCCTTCAGGAGATGTTTGAGAAGCATACTGCCCCTCAGACTGCTGGGATGTAACTAACCGCGCGATCATTGCGGCCTGATGGATCAGGCATACATCGGAACCAAAGTGTCGACAGCTTTGGTAGGATTCGGAGTTTTCGAATGAATGATGACTTTCCATGTATTCCTGCGCTTGGGTAATATCGTTGATGGCTCCACATAACGATTCAAAATATTTTTGCAAATACGTTTTCGGGCGGACACTGTAATTGATCCCGATTAGGATTCCGTATTTCTTGGGTGTCATATTGACATATTGTCAGTCGCAGTTTCACTCCAAGCCAAATAATTGGGACTATTGTCGCTTCGACTACTGATACTGAGAATTAAGATGAATGGACTTTGCTATGGGCTTATATGTTGCTACCTCTCTTCTACCGCGACTGAATGTAGAGCGCCTGATCTACCTCGGCGTGATAGACACGCTCCCTATACCACCACATCCCAGAGCCTAACAAATCACGAACCAGTTTTATCGGGAGAATGCAAAACCTTTATTTTCTGTGGCGTTTTCTGCAGCTGCTGAATATGTTATTCTAGATGCCGTCTCGCTTCCACCCCTTGGATACCAAAAAGAGCTATGTACAGATAGCGGAAACCACCCTCCTTGACCGATGCGTGTCGAGAGAACAGGCCATTTGGAAATACACTCTCAAGCACCGTGAACGAGATTACGAGTCTCGACGTGACATGATGGACATGCATGGGATGGTGGAGTTTATGCATCTTTCAGCTACACCTCGTCGGGCTACTTCTACCCCTCATTTATTAAGCGACTATTATCCACTAACTAGTTAGTGGTACTTCTCTATATGCTTCATTGGATGCCTTAACTGTAAAGTCTGATAATTGTAACCTCAAATCAGTCTTCGTTAATGATAGTATAGCTGTGATGTATCAGATATCTCGTATGCACCAATGGTGGTTGCGTACCCCTCTTTGGGTGGAAAAGATACCTAGCCCCGCGCTACAAGCCATATAGTTTTAACCATTCAACTCACATCTCTCTTCTGTTAATGAATGGCTCACAAGTAATCCATGTATATCTCCTTCTCCACTCGTTGCCTGCCCAATATGGATATATTTGGAAATGATAGTCCTCTTAACATATGTTATTATTGGCAACATATCCACCCAAAGATGTGTTGATGCCTCATCGAAGGGCCTGGCCCGAATATTACATTCGCAGGCCAAAATGGAGCATACTTTATAGAATTAAGAAGTCAGTTGTTAGAGTACATTTGGTCCATATTTAGTGGTATCTACTAGGGTGGTTGTCAGTGTCTTTCGGAATGCCGAAATATATATCGAAATCGAATAACCGGAAATGGTCACTCTTACACTTATCTCTATGGGCAGTGTCATGTAGGAGCAACCATTTCAGGCAAGACCGTACGAAGCAATGAGGTGCTTCTGCAAAGAGAATACACTTATATGCCATTGGCTGGTTTTTCAACTACTAGTGTAGTGAGTTGCAGTGACCAAGATTATCCTGCAGATACCCTTGCAGAAAGGGGTGGCTTATTCTTGATAGGTTGATAGATAGAAAGCTCGATCAACCTACCTGACAGATTGTTACTCCCATAATTGTTATTCTGCTCAAACCAGCGCAATATATGTTCTCAAATCGACTCACTATCAGTGCCTTGGATGTATATAGGAATATATAATGGACACCATGCCACACTACATACATATGCTTTGAGATAGAACGGCTCATTTTCTATCGCTACTTATGCTATTTTGACTACCATAGTTAAAATATGGACTTTTCAATACACGACGGAAGAGCATGCAACGTGACATAATGCAAAAGACGTACGTGCTGGGTTTAGAAACTACGGCTCGACTTGCAGAGGTCTCGCTACGGCGATTTCCCACCCGACATCGGATGATATTCCTCCATAACCTCGCTTGGATGGGAATGTGTGCTGGCATGATGGCATTCTACCATTTGTCATCCTTGAATCTTGAGTGGTTTCTTTCACATGGAGAGTTCGGAAGCTCCCCGTCTCCCACCATCCAATGTCTTCTCATTGTGGCCCCCTTGTACGGCCTATGTAATGCTAAAGTATGAATGCGGTTTGGCAAAGCTGCAAGGTCATTCGTTGATATGCCGACTACAACCCCCAATACGATTTGAGGAGTAATGAAATAGAAGCTGTGCAGTGCAGATCAGACTCTCCATTCGGGATTCCTTGCAGCTTGTCGTGTGATTGAGCACCCTTTAGCGCGATACGAATCCTCTGTCGGAATGTTCGATATAGATTACTGTCGAAATTTGTGGAAATGTCAAAAGGTGAATGATAGAGGTTAAGTTATTTATACCTCGTCCTTCGCCCCTCCGAGTTTCTTTGAGCCAGACGTCCTTCCAGCCAAACGAGGATTCTGATCATTCCAATTAGTTTTCACAAAACCGATCAACATGACAGACAAACCCCCCTCCAAGCCTATCACGGGTATCCCAACCAAAGATCCCAAGGGTCGTCCGTACGTCCGCAAAGACATCGACCTCTGGTATAAGGAGCAGACCAAACAGGGAGCGGACCGCATCCAGCTTACCCTTTTCATCGAGGCACTGGAGACAATTCAAAAGGCGCCTTTGAGTGACCAGCTCTCTTTCTTTCGTCTGGCAGCCATCCATTCTGCCCCATGGGTCAGTTGGGACGGTGCGCCAGCCCCAAAGAAACCCAACCCAGACGGGAATGATGATGTGATTCCTGGATACTGTGTCCACAATGACTATACGTTCCCCTCATGGCATCGTGTCTACATGACGATCTTCGAGGTGGGTATCAATTCGCTCTTAATATTATACTCGTGTCACTCTTGTTGATGCAATATCCATTGACAAATTTCAAAGCAAGCCATTTATGAAACGATGATCAAGTTCATCGACACCCCCGGCAAGGTCCCTGAGGCAAAGAAGGCCACCTGGAGGGAAGAAGCTGGAAAATGGCGTCTTCCATTTTGGGACTTTGCCAGGTTCCCGGACCAACCTTCGTCTATTCCCAAACCAAATGAAGTTCCTAGCGAGCTCAGACTACCCGTCCTGGCTATGCTCCCCAAAGTTACCATTAATGTGACCACTGCCGATGGTTCCAACCTCGAGCTCAAAGCCCGAGACAACCCCTTTTACAAGTACACTACCCCGAAGCTTATGGGCCAATTGGACCCGGCGGAATACCGAATCACTGGGGAGAAAACCTATGACCACAATAACGTGTACGAATATACACTTCCTGTGAGGTCCCCTGCTTATTTTTTCACGGCGCATTATCTGACACGGGAATCGTTCACTTAGTGGGACAAGTGTATCTCTACTACCAAATATGGTATCTTGGATAGCTATGATGAGTCTGTCTGGGCTGATGGAGGGCAGAATTGGCTACGCTCCAACCTAGCCCTCAACGAGCATGCTTGGTACAAGACACCGGAAGCAAACAAACCAACGCCAGTTCCGACACTGCAAGAGCTATCCTACCGTTTATTCAAGTACAACTTCTCAAGCTGGGCTACCTTTTCCACCACCAAGTACGCAAATGGGCTACCAAAAGGTAAGCCAAAGGATTGGCTGTCGCTAGAATTCATTCACAACAATATCCACGTGAGTTAGAAAGGAAGCCCATCTTTTCATGCACCTCTTAGCTCCAACTGACCAACTCCAGAATTGGGTGGGTGGAACAATGTTTGTTCGTCCTGGGACACAGGATATGAAGCTCTGGGGAGCAGGACACATGGGTAGTGTCTTCATGGCAGCATTTGACCCCATCTTCTGGGTGTACCATTGGTGAGACCCCATACATCATATCATCACCGGTTACTGGGTCTGATTCGTCATGACAGTAATATCGACCGCTTGACTTCTATCTGGCAGGTTCTAAATCCAGATAAGTACTTTGACGATGATGAGAGTAAAAAGCTTTTGAAAAAGCCTTTGACTCCATTCCACAAAGACGCCAACAGAACGCCCTTCACTTCGTTCGATGTCCAAGATTGGCGAACCTTGAACTTCGACTATGAAATGACCCAAGGCGACAATCCCGATGAATATCGAAGTGTGGAGTTGATCAGCAGCGACATCGAAAATCTGTACGGGAGTAAGACGAGGAGCACATTTGACAATTTCCAATTGTATAATGGTTATGAATATGTCGTCAACGTTATATATGACCGGTACGTGACTTTTGTCCTATCTTTCAAGGTTGATTGTTTCTTTTTGCGATGCTGATTCCCTTGGTGAACGAAAAGATATGCTCTGAATGGCGCTCCGTACAAGATCAATATCTTCATTGGCGACATGAAGGACGATGAGTTCCAAGGTCCCGAGTCTAAGAGCTTCGTGGGAAGTATCTATAACTTCAGTGCCAACATCGAGCAGAACGGTGGAGGTAGCTGCCCCAACTGTGTCCAGCAAAAGAAAGAAGGCATCAAGTCTGTGGCCCAGATTCCCGCAACCTTGGCAGCCCAGAGTTACCTCAAGGATAACTCGAACAACAAGGATAACCCGAACAACAAGGATAACCCGAACAACAAGGATAACCCGAACAACAAGGATAACCCGAACAACAAGGAAATACCACTATACTATGTGGGGGTTGATCATTTGGGACAGGTGAGTATTCCCTCAACCTTCTATAGTGTCTCAGGATTCCGGATGCTCATAAACGGTTTCATTACAGAGAGTCAGCATAAATCCTACTGTTAAGCTTTTTCGTGCTAAAGAACACTTCTTCATGCCCGATATTGGTCGCGGTGGTGAGGACTTCGAATACGTCGATGATGGACAACCCGCGCCTGACAGAGTTGGATAGGGCTTGGAAGATGTAGCTGCTTAGAAATATGAAGCAGTTAGAGGGTGCAAATAGCATATCTTCCGCCATTTCTTTGCGAAAGTGCTTCTACTGCAGCTAGACTCTTGCGCGGCCATCTGCACCTGGCCTTTCAGTTGTAGTAAGAGGAATGGTCATGGGAAAAAAAAAAGCTCGCAGTAGGAGTGGTAAAAATGATCAATGTGAATCAATACTACCCGTTGAGAAACCTTTATTCTGTCCCCGGTTATATATAGATGAGAGCAAACCATCTTATCCGTCTGTATTATTACGTATAAAGAACAGGCACACTTTAAGCACACGAAGGTAGAATCAACAAGCTCAGGAGAGAAATAATATGTCTGACCCAACTGGGCCATCTCAATAGGATGTCAATGCATCGAGTGAACGGCAATTAGCTCGCACTTAAGTATCAGTCCCATCTCTAAAGAACTGGAAAACAAAGTTACCAAGCGCCAAATACGGCCACTGCAAATGCCCATGAAGATTAGAAGAATCCATATAACCTTCCACCCCAGTCTAAATTGCCTGGAAAAACGGAATATCGGTGTCACTCCAGGGAATCTATAATGGGCTGGTGCCCAGTGGGACTGGACGAGGTGGACTATGTCCTTGGTGTTGTTCTATAGTTTGTATCTTGCCTTGATCCCTCTCACTGAAAATACCCGCAGAGAGCGACAAGAACCTTTGAAAGAGATTGGAGTTGATAAATTGGCCTACTCACTGTTCCGCTTTGTCGGAGGCAATCTGCGATGGTTTTCAGAAGGTTGTAATCGTCTTGATTGGATGTCGCGACGACGTTGCAAAAGAGAACGAAATATGCGGTTAAGGAGTAGTATAGAATGGTCCTATCATTCCTATTAAATATATGATTTCCCCTAATGGTGGGGATGGCTTACCAGTGTAAGAATGCAACGACACTTTGCTTTTCCGCTGATAGACACATTGATACTAACGCCGATAGTTCCTGGCGGGCGGACTGGAGATAAGGTGTTCGGGTAATGTCGTTGGCTTTGCATAAGTAGAGAATACCAGTCATGACTGAATGGTATGCGAATTGGAGGGCGGCAACCTCGGTTTGGATACCTAGACCTTTCCACAGCAAAGAAGGCGATACAATCTTGCTTATCAGTTAACAACTGGATAACGGGGAAATTGATTTGGCATACCTGATTGATTCTTTCATTGATGTGCTCCATTATATGGAGCAGATGTGCCTTTAATGAATGGAGTGACGATGGAATACTTCCAGCTTGTCCCATTGATTGGCTTCCTAGATATGGAATGATAGCATTTTGCACACATGCAAGGTCAACATAGAGCTGTAAAAGCTCCGCCATAGGTCGATGATGAGAAAGGTGATTGCGATGATCAGACGGTAGTTCAACGTCAAGAAAACATGATGTTTTCCCCAATTTGAACGCATAATTTCGGTCCAGCGTATAGCACCACATGAAGCAGTAAAAATAAGTATTGCTCAGTGAGACAAAAAATAAAAACATACAACAGCCGGGATTCGCTGGTGGTCACCCACCCAACTACTAACCGGCCGGCGTGTGGCTTAAGTACGGCTGAGCGGACGGGAAGCCCTGTTCTCCACACCCTATGGTCGTATGTATAAACCTTTTCTTTAGCATAGTAAATGTAGGAAAAATGACTCCAAGTAATATAAAACTTATCACTTATCTTTGCCGTGTTCTTCGGGTAATATTGCAAGATCTAGAGCAGCTCAAACTATGGTAATCATTATAATGGCACAGACAACCCTGAGGTTATGCATGTTCTGTTTCTACCCACTACATACTCCGTACATAATTATGCATTAGTTAGTTAACTTAGTTAACGTAATTCCCGATCGAGCTGCGCACATCCGACCATGGTCGAAATGTAGGAGTCTCCAGGTCAGCACCCTTCTCGAGGGGCTGCTTGACCACTGCCTCGTGTCCATTCCTTGCTTCCCTTAATAGCGGTTGGCCGTATTCATTCTTTGCATCGGTTGCGACTCGTTCGTGAAGAATAGCTTTAACTGCACCTTCAACCCCGAAGTATGCTGCCAAGTGAAGGCCTGTCGTTAGTATATTCCCAAATATCACGCGTAGTTGCTACGCATCAGTGCCTGGCTTAATGCCTCAACCTTCATGTCGTGTTCGAGAAAGCCCATGACGCCTGAGGATAAAGTTAAAGCCTCGAGAGCGTGGTGTCCCCAGTTATGTGAGGAATAGTCATAGAGATTATTTATCTTCAACCGTTCCTGAAGTTCATCCCGTGTTTGACAAGGTCCGCTCTCAAACGAATCAAATAACAGGTAAGATACACAACTTTCCGTAATCTCAGTTTCTGCATTCAGAAACCAATCTTTTCGTGTTCGCTCGAAATATTATTGTGTCGTATAATTGTATAATGGACTCACCGGATGATATTGCTCTTTTCGTCAACCGTCACCAATCCAGTGCAGACAGAGTATGTCGGCAACTTGTGAGATGTTCTCTTCATCAAATTCAGATTGCCAGCTCCCAAGCACCTGGCAAGCCGCTATTTTCAACTGAAGGCAGGACATGCAGCCATTGGAGCACAGCTACACCGGAACCAGGCCCAAGAAGATGCAACCTGTAAAGGTTGTGGCTTATCAAGGGAGACAATACAACATCTTCTCTTTGAATGCCGGAAATGGTGACAACAACGAAACAAGCTCTACAAGGATCTGGAGATGGATGGGGTTATGAGACCCACTGCTGCAGAGGAGCACCCGCAAGGACGACTTTTAGGAGAGCCCAGAGCTACCAGGGCGCTGCTACAGTTCTTAGCCAACACCAGCGTAGCTCTACCTCAGGGACATCTACAACGGGCGGCGGAAAGAGCCCGGAAAGACCAGGAATGGGGACTGGAAGCGTTGGAAGAGGCAAGTAGAAGAGGAGAAGGGTAGCAGGGAGGGTAGCCTAAGCTGAGATTCGGATTAGGCCACACCCACCCTGCTCCGAAATACAAGGAGAGCACTCTGCTCGAAAGCCCTGCGCATACAGGCGGTCTGGGGCGAGGAAAAGGATCAGAGAGATTATAGAAGGAGGGCTACCTCGGGGACTCATAGGGACAAGAGGCCAAAAACAGCTACGAGCCTCGAGTTCATGGAATATGGTCTGTCATAGCTTTAGGGCTCGATATGGACAGTAAACTTGATTAAATAATAATAATTTAGTAGAAAATGAAGAATTGGTCCTGGAGACATCGATTCGAGGGCGAACGAGATTTCGATCCACATCACACTCGGCCTCAGAGCAGCTCTATAACGAGAGATTGTAGCATGTCTCTATGCGTATTGCTGGGTTTCGCCATTTTGGCCGGATGCTATCCGCCTCTATCGCCCTCGCTTCAAAACACTCGAGTCCGACAATCACTCTTCCAAACATGACAAAAGATGCGAATGTGACGTACGCCCCACAGACATCATCGACTTTCCTTTGGTCTCTCCCGCGACTGAGAAGCAAACTGAAAATCGGGATATGAGGTGCTCACAGTCTGCTTATTATGATCACTATTATTCTCCAATAACTTTTGCGGGGAAGATGGCTCCAGGCGCAGAATCAGACCGACAATCATCGCCTCAAGCATGCGAAGGATGACCAGGAAAGGTGATAAGGGCGGTTGGTGGGAGTCTGGTTCAACAGGCTGGTTGCTCGTTGCAATTGCAGTTTTTGTTGGTGCTGCTGCTGATGAAATAAGTTTCGCTTGACTTTTCTGGCCGCCTTCACTACTGCTTTCGGCTACCAACGTTGCGGATGACGAGGGTGAAGGATGACTGATGGAACTGGTTTGCTGGTTCTGGGTGCCAATTATCTGTGATGCGGATATGAGGTCTTGTGCTGATGGAGATACTGTGCTCTTAACTTGCGCATGACTATTTCCATTGTTATCTGGGGCCTGTAACTTGAAGTCAGGCGGAGGCGGATTGAAAACAGAAGGCAGTTCCTGGAATAAAGATGGCATGGAATTCGGGACCTCCACAGGAACGTCGAGCTGGTTTCGCTTGATCATCTCATCCGGTAGACCAATTGCCAGACTATCAAGTTGGCGCTTAAACTGTTTCGTTTGTCGAACGTCGACGAGGGTGACTGCAGACCCTTGATCCTGTTTTGCTTCTGGGGGAAATCTGAAGTGCCGGGTCTTATCCTTCCAGGCTTCCTTCAGCTGACGAGTTCTCTTCTGTAATTTGCCGTTGATTTCAACGCGTATCCGAAAGACTTCACGATCATGCTCGAATGCAAAACCCGTCCGGATCACCTTGCTGTGAAATGATTGCGAATCGAGCTCGTTTTCGGTCAACTCCCACTTGAGCGTACGATACGCGACTGCGCTGCTCGGGGATTTGCCCGGCATCAATTGGCCGGTGAATGCCCATCGCCTGACCTCGTTTGTTGTTTGTTCGTTCTGAATGCCAACCCCACCGCCACTGCATCCCATGGCATTTGCTTCCGGCATAAATTGGTAGACTCGCTTCGTGGGCAAAACCGTTGGTTCACCGTTGATGTGCTTCGGGCCATAGTAGTCGGTCAGCTGGAGTGTGTTATGGTTGAGGGATTGGGGTTTTGTGTCAGAGTCAAGAGGCTCTTCCTTCTCCAGCGTGACCAGCACGGCGGCAGACTTGAGCCGACAATCCTGAGGCTGGTCGAAATTGAGGTCGACGTATAGAATTCCGGCCGGGCTGGATTTATTTATTGTGCCCCATTGGGATTCAGACAGACGGAATCGACAATCCACCCGGACTTTTCCCATATGGCGGGAACCCAAGCTCGCAGAGGAAAGCTGTCCAAAATATTGGTATGAACGGCCATATTTCCGCGCGAAACGCGGCCGTGTCTGTTGAGATATAAATTCTGGTTCCATTATTATTGTTGGCAAAAGGTTCGCAGTGGCTATCAACTGGCGGCACTCTCTTATGAGGAATGAATGTTTGGAGTGATCAGCCTCAAAAATCAGCCTTGTGAGTGATTTGGTCAGAAATACAATACAGAGAACATCAGCCACCATTACAGTGACTAGTTTGGCGTTCTGTCACCATTTTCTGCATTACTCGTAAGCCCGTGCGTGTTCCTTCGAGAATATTTTCAAGAGCATCATGCCTTTTCAAATCATTGCCGCTGATCGCAAGGCTGACTACTGCTGCCGGTCCATTTCTCCCTGTTGTTCCTTTGGCTTTGACTGGCTTGTAGAAAATAAAAAAGAACAAAATAAAGGTATGGAATAGTAGTAAAAAGGGTTTAGAACCATCCAGCCTCCCCGTTGCCCGCTGATTCTTCTACTCTTTCTTTCGTCTTTAACTCTTTACCTCTGCCGTGTTTCATCATTGGCACGACTCGAGTCGTGCTGGTCACCTGTTTTCCAGTGTGTTTGTGGTCTTTTCTTTTCTTTTTGTGCTATATATCCCTTGACCGCGTTTTCTTTCATCCCATCTTTTCCCCTGTTTTAACGCTTGTTTGTCCTTGTGCATTGTATACCTGACTCAGATAACCCGCCACCGAGTCTATCAAGGTCATCACTTATCTCTACCTTCTTCTCTTCATTTCAAAATATACCCAGTTTGAAGGCAGTATTAGAAGATATCAAAATGCCTCGCTATCCTACTATCCCCATCGTCCCCGAAAGCGAGACGGACTACTCCGACTCAGACATCTCCTTTGAAGCCCGTTCCCCGCGTCGACGTACGTCATTCAGAAGACGCTCTGTGTCCCGTCAGCGCCAGCCCGACTATAGTCACGCCTACTTGAGCCCGGTCGTCCAGGACCTTGGTGGTCTACAGAGGTCTGCCTCAACGGGCGGCCGTCGACCCAAACTGGCCAACCGTGACCACCGCGACCATCACCGGGAATCGGCGCGAGAGCGGGACCAGCCCCCGCAAATCGTGGTGGATATCAACAATAACACCCGCGACCGCAGTTTGAGCCCGGTCGCCCAGGAGATTGGTGGTGTACAGAGGTCCGCCTCGATGGGTGGTCGTCGACCGAACCTGGCCAACCGCGACCATCATCGGGAATGGGCGCGAGAGCGGGAACAGGAGCAGGAATGTGAGTACCAGCCACCTGCTATCGTGGCGGAATCAGAGCCTCCGCTTGGGCCCCAGAGAGGACGTGGTCGCGCTGACCATGGCGTCTCGTTTTTGGATCGTTTGCGAGACTCTGAACGCAACGATCAAGTCCATGAAGTCGTTGTACGCAGAGACTATGAGCCTCCGGTTGGCGGTCCTAAAGACTTGAACAGTTATCGAGAATACAGCAGGAAAGAAAATAGTAGGATTGACCATGTGTTTCCGGTCGGAGGATATCAGCTTGTCCTGAGTCCGCATGTCGTTAAAGATTCAACAGTGCATTTCGAGATGGATATCGAGGAGGACCTCGAGGCCCAGCTGGAGGAGTTCTCGCGGTTGAAACGACTAGGTCGATTTAGCGCTGCTTGGGAGATGTTCCAAAGCGAGTTGGCAGAGCATACGGCATACTCTTTCCCTGTTCTCATCGAGTATGCAGACATGCTGTATGATCAGGGCCATTATCGCGATTTCCTGGACCTGATGCGCGAGTACAGTCAGCATTTGGCCAAATGGAAAGTCAGTGACAGCGATCAGGTGCTATTCGCACTGAACGAAGCGTTAGCAGAGACGCTTTCCGGCGGGTATCCAGGCATCAGTCGCAGGCGTTATCTTGCCAAAACTGACGAGCTCTTCGCTGCTGAAAGGGATATCGATTGCATAAAGGTATTTACAGGAGTCCCGTGTATTTGGGCCCATATTTCCTTGCTTACTATGTCTAGCTCCAAATCTTGAATCGGCTGCTGAGGTTATGGACAGTGTGTGACAGTGAAAAGCGAAGAAAGAAACAAATTTTTCGCCTTGTTCAGTTGAGAAGCCACCCGGTCACCAAGGCCTTGATTGCCCAAGAGCGCTTCTGGGAGTTCAAAGACTTGATCGTGGAGTTAACAAACTATGACATTGAGGGTGCATGGCTCAATGTTTTCTTGAGCTCTTATGGCAATGATACCTCCCTTCGGGTGCTGATTGAGGACTGGACTTCGGGGGCCTACGATGAATCCTCTTATTTGGCACTGCTCGAAATTCTAGTTGCATTTTCCGGATATCCCATCTCGAAGCAACCGACCTCGGACGATAAAAGCTTGCCAGCATTCGGACGCATCCTCCAATGGGCTCGTCAAGTTGCCAGTACTATCGAGGCAAAAAGCCCGGGCCTGGTCAAGTCACGGCCATATATTCGCTGGATCTTAGCAGAAGCAGAGCATAGCCGTCGACTTGAAGGAGACGTGCTCCGGCGACATCTTTCTCGATTTCCAGGTGTGACGGTCTACAGAAGCCTGCTGCCGATGTACATCCCGAGCGCTTGTGAGAATCCCGGTTGGCCTGCGGTGCATGCGTATCCACAGTATACCAAGCTTGTCCAGATTGCACTCCACGCGGCTCAAGAAAATGGGGATTACCGAACCGAGATCCTATGCCTGCAGGAGTTGATATGTCGATCTTCACACCCGCAGGAATTGTTCGAGCAGCTGATGCAACGACAAAAAGAAGTAGAGGGTAACTCAATTGCATACCAGCAAACCCGCGTGTCAACGTATCTATTAGGAAACAAGGGAAGCTCGGAATCACTGGGGGCCTTGCTAAATGAATACCATTTCGGTGACTCTCCTACTCAAGCTATTTCACGTCGAGCTGAAGAAGGGCTCACCCCGTGGTGTTATGTCATGCTGCGACGGGCATTTGCCATCTACAAGGGGCAGAATAAGGATAAACCAGAAAGCGAGGCCTTTCGTCTTTTATCAGGACTTCCCCATGATGTTTCTTCCATTGTCGATAGGAAAGCCATACTTGTATCCAGGCGGCAGCGCCGAATTTCGATCAGCCTCAGCAGTGACCTGAGTTCCAACTCCGACGTGGAGTATTTCGACTCCCGCGACAGCAGAAGGCAAGCTGAAGCTGGTTCTTCCAGGGAGAGGTCTATGCGTCATAGCAAGATCCCAGAAGCTCCAAAGCCCACTGATCCTCGTCGTCAATCGAAAGCTGCTATTATACTTTCCAAATACGATCCGCTTCGTTCCTTTCGCCAGCGTACCATTGAATCAGACAACAAAATTCACAACAGCACCAAGTTAACGGGCGCAGACGAGGGCATTCAAACCGAGGATCCAGGTGATAAACTTACCGCAAAGCCGTATGTCGTTGAAGATGAATTAGATACTGAAATCAAAGGAGATCCAAAAAATTCCAGTGCTAGGAACCTAGATCCAGCTGAAGAAGATGGATTACAAGAGCCGGGGTGGCCTCCGGCAAATCTTCTTGAAGGTAAACCGCCGATGCAGCCACAAGTCGACGAGAAATCACCCTCGCCTCCAGAGTTACCATAATGATGTTCCAAATGAATAGAAGAAATACCCAGGTTTCCGTTACAAAGCTGCAAATTGGGCTGAGAGCTTCCCTCAATCTAGAAGAAGCCTCTCGTTCTAAGAATTTCAACTCAATATTATTCTTCTTTAAAATGTAGTGTCTTGCATTTCTGTATATCTATAAAGCACCTGATATAACTCCAAATTATAAGAACTGCATCTAATATTACTTTGTTTCTATACTCGGAACGCGGATGAGTGGAATATCTTGGTGAATCATTATTGTCGCGTGGATAATGCAAATTGAGTTCCATACAAGGCTTGAGGAGCTGATAATCATCTCACCACTGTATTTGTAGGGTATAGTCACCACAGGCGGGACTTCTACTTTCCTTCAGCGAGAGCAGGAATTGTGCTCTGTCTGAGACCTCTTGAGGATCCTCACGAAACCCATCCCGAGGTCCAGACCTCCCGACCTGCCGAATCGAAAACGAAGAATTTGAAAATTGTGCCGTCGCACAAAATGGCCAGGACTGGCGGTCAACGGCCTATGCTTGCAAACACTGGCAAATAGTCTTGAGGCCACCGCCGCCCTAGAAGGACTCAAAGCTGTCCTCACCAGCACACAAGCCACATTCACACATAAGCTATACATCCTCTTAGACCAACCTTGAAGTAGCCCGCCAATTACAGGGCTCACCTGCAGGCTCAAGCCAAGAAACCTTCCAGGCATTCAAAGAACTCGCAGAATCCTGGCCATCCCAGGCCATCAGATGCAGGGCCACAACACAACACCATAACCCCCGAATACTAGCGCAGAGAAGAAGCGGCTTGCCGGTGATTAGTCTAGGGAAGCATTGCGAAGGTTTATATGAGTGGATATTACATATCTAAATATACAAGAAAAGTTTTGATTCCGAGACGGCCGGAATAAAGTAATCAAGACACTACTCTTCGCATTGAAGCTGTATGTCCACATGAGTTTACCGGGGTCTTCGCGGGATTGAGAAGCTGGAGTTAGACCTTGCCAACTCCATGGGACTAGGAAATCTCAATCCAATTCGACAGGGTAATGTTTTGTTAATAGGATCTTTTGTATTAGGAATTAGAGTACCTGACACAATTATATCAGAACCTATTTGAGTTCGGACATGCATATTCAGAACATCCCCCCTCCACCTGAATCCATACCACCCAAGCCTTGACAAAAGCCCGGTCGGCCACCGCGATGCTTCCCAGGCGCTTCATCCCTCGTCGCCGCAGACACGCATCCACCTCGCCCGACGCTCTCTCGGCCTATCCCCGCAACGCAGTTCCCCGGCGCACCTGGAGCCACATTCATGTATAAGGGATCAAACGGGTAGATGTCCCCATGAACCCCCGGGTCACGCATGTAGGAGCCATATTGTGGTGCATCGCAGAGGACACCCCAAATGCGGACCTGGGATGGGATTTCAACCCCTTGACTTGCCGGCTCTCTGCTCAGCCTGCGAGATGCTTTTTGGTTCCGTTTTCTTGCATTCTCCCAGTTCTTTTTTAACTTGTCTGCTTTGATCTCTGAGGCACGGGGTGAGGCTTGGCCTAAAGTGTGGACTGCATTGTGGGAGGAAATATGAGGTTTGGTGTCACCTTGGACATCAGTACTAAGGCTCGAAGCATTTGCCCGTGCCGTCAAGGAAGATGATATCGACGTGAGAGACGACAAGCTTTGAAAGTGGGATTCTCGGATGGCTTCACAGTACCAACAGGTACATTCGCTGTAGATCTTTCCACCAGTCAACTTTTCATATTGCTTCGACGTCCATTCAAAGGCATCAGATATTTTGTTCTCGTCGACCTTGTCATCGTGGTCGACCAAGGTGTTCTTGATTCGATTCGTCGAGAACGCGTAGTAGCGAGCTGGTGATAGCTGATGAGTATGCCAGGCGAGATCAACATCCAACGTTGGGACGACAACATGGTCTGGGTTTTTGACCATGATGTCCCAAAATACCCCGTATTTCGCAATAAGGTTTGACAAGGTCGATAAGAGACTTGGAGACTGGATCCAGTTCAGCTGCTCCATCTGTTCGATGAACGCCCCTTGTCTGATAACCGCCCCAACTAAGTCCAACGAAAACGGTGATGCGTTATCCCAGTAACTCGACATCATCCGGCGGATAAAAATACCCTCAGCGCTACTGAGGTCCGCGGGTAGAACCGTCTCGTTCACCTGGCGCAGCAAGCGGCGGTTTTTCAACGACCGTTCTAATAGATTACGGATACTTTCAATGCTGTTGTCCCCTCTTTCCGCGGGGTCTGTTAGTTGCAACAGCTCAACTTTGATGCCATTCGTAATAAGCCGATTGGGGAACGAACTATCCCTGTTACTCTTTTCTGCAGGAGTACCACGCAAGCTGAGCAGCGTGCCTGGCATGGGAGTCCCATCTTTTAACAAAGCTTTCATATCGTGCCGGAAATAAGATACTTGAAGGTTGGCATGCGTGATACTAAACTTGCACGCCGGACACTGAACCCGGAACGACTTGTCTGCGAATCCAGTGCAATGGGCAAAGGCGACATCGGGATCGCAACCGATACTCGTAGCGGTCGTCCATGGCGCATCGAGTTTTCCTTTGCACCGTAGACACGTTAGTATCTTTGAAGGAGGGCCTTCGAGGTTATCCCATGAATGGCCGGTTTGGGCCTCGAAGTGCCAGATTGCCTTGTTTCCTGGGTAGTAGCGGTATGTTTTCTCTTCGATGCATGATTCTACAGCTTCCCAGGGTAGTCCTGAAGTCCAGAATCCCATTTTGGATAACCGCATGCAGTCCGCGAGAAGGGATCGGGGGTGAAGCATGTACGAATGCCATACCATGAGTACATCTAGAATATAGTTAGACATTTAAACCAATACAGACAGAGATAATACGACTCACCAAGCGGTGGTAATGTATCAACCGTCCAAGAAATCTCCGCCGTCCCTTCACTAACAGGCACACAACTCTCCCACCAGGCCATAAATCTATCCACCGCTTTAGACACATAAACTGCCCATCTTTTCTCCCTGATCCTGGCCCTGGCGAGATTTCTCTTTTCTCCTGAAAATTCACGAGCCTCGCTGTCGTTGATCCCGAAAAGTCTGTCGCTGGTGCTGATGTCGTGTCGCAGTTTGGCAATTGCTGCGAGGAGTTTCAGATGGGACACGCACTCTTTGACTGTTATGGTTTCCTGGTGGTTGTTTCCAAGTTGATGGTGATTGGGGAATGGGGAAATAGATATGCTTGCTCGCTTCATTGTGTATGCACTTGGTTTTCAATCTTGTTGGTGTTTTCCCTGAAAGGACGATATTTCGAAATAATTTATATGATATGTTTCGAAAACAAAATTTCGTCAAAGAAAACAGCAGGCCTTTGTCTATTAAACGTAAGCAAGGCTGCGGATGATCATCTACGAGGCACAGCACGTATATTACAGCCACTGCCAAGGAACCAGGGATTGGCAACCATATATATATAGAAGCATTTCTAGTACATATATCAACGCCCAATCTATGGTATATGAAAATCTTTGTGGAGTCCATGTATCAATGGGCGAGATCTATCTTGTTCTAAGCCCAGCGATGCCAGCAAAATCAAATAACTAAAAAACGAAAGAAAAACAAAGTTCGAAGATGTTCCATGGATTACTGCCAAGACTTCAAGGGAAAATAAATGGCCTCGTTTGTTGTGGTTGGACAGCAAGCTTTTACGCTTGGAAAGTACTTGATTTCCACCCAGCAAGAGGCCATTATCCAATATATTCCTGTCAATTGAGAAACACCACTTGACTACAAATACTCTCATCGCAGTTTACCAATCAGCTGATTATGTCTGAAGACCCTACGACTGATCACTGGCCATGTTACTGCGTTATTGATTGATTTTTATGAATACCATGCAAACTTGGCTTCCATGTACTCCCTGAATCACCGGCCTCTTACTTCTTGAACATTTCAAAGGGCCAGACCGCACTCGATTCACCTTCTGCAGCCTAACCACCGGAGCATGAGGACAAGCATTGTTGCTACGTTAGTGCTCAATACCTCTCCATCCCAGAGGCCGCGTACCGTAACTTCAACTTGACCGCCGTCTACAGATTGCAAGTTATGTTCCCATGGTTCAGGCTCCACAGATCGAGATATGTAGTCGTGATACGGGCATTGAGTCATCTCTAGAACGCAGTTACAATCCCCGGGAAGGCCCACGTTAGCTTATGGAGAGCCGGCTTAGGATGGAGCCTGGGAACGAATAAAAGTTGTGATAGATAACACAAGCCGTGGATATAGAGAAGTATCTTTGCCTTTCAGGGTTAGCTCTCTACAGCATAATAAACACAGCTTTCTGGTATGATAGGCGGGCGTAAACGATGGCTGCGTACGGGGAGGGGCGACCTTGCCAGATCGCCAGAACTCCCACGTTGCTTGAGGTGTTCGCATGAAAGATTCTCCGTAGTTCCACGCGACTGCCGTAGTTATGGCCATTACTGTTACATTTCTGCCGGGATTCTAGAGCGGTGAGATGAGAGTAGTTTGGCGTGTTTCAGATTAGAGTTCGCGACTTAATTCAAGAGAGTACAGAGGTATAGTTAACTGATTTTGAAAACTACTGTATCATAAATTTTGCTCAGAATTACCCGCCTCCAGCGTCATTTTATCCTTTTTCGGCCAACTAATTCTATCAAGAATTTAGCGGATCATTTCCCGCACGATGCTTAGAGCCTAGAGCAACACAGAGGAAAGCGAGTCGAACAATCAGAGGCCAAGGATGACATGTTGACTGCCTACGAAAAACCGAAGACTTCGTGCAGGTCCTTGAGACTGTTGGCTTCAGTGCTGACCTTATTCAACGCTCAATTTCTCAGAAGTCTACAAATTCCAGTCTAACGACATATCGCTGTTCTGGCTGTGATAATCAGTGGCAACTAGAGAGCTCAGTTAGCTTTTCCTACTGCCATCTATGCGGATACAGAAGGTCCAATTGGAAATCATGTATTGTCAAGAAGTGATGTTCCTTTCTCTTACAGTTGGAGCGTTTCTCACGCGATACATCTCTCACCAAATCCCTCCATATAAAATTAAAAATGATTACATGACTAGTTGGTTGAAACTGGGAGAATGTTTAAAAACGTGTGCGAGACAACTTCAAAAGCAAAAAAAAAAAAAAGCTGGCGGAACGCAACAACGGACAAGCTATATCTGTACATAAAAGGCCCGGCTTCTCTCCTTTCCTTCTCCATGTTAGTATTTCGTCAGATAGTCTACCAATAGATTCATATTGCTCGAGACTGTCACAGACAACCTGTTTTACAGCCTGGAAATCGTGAATGGGTCACATCAATTAAATGTACAAGTGCTTCAGGGTGGGCCTTGACTCCATGCATTATTTTCAAAGGCAAGGTCTTCATCCAATCTTGGTTTGAGGACCCAACCTTACCACGGGATTGACGCTTTGAACTTATCCCAAATGGATGGACTTCTGATGAAATCGGGCTTTGGTGGCTTCAAAATCTCTTTATTCCGTCGATAATTGCTCGTACAAAAGGGAAATATCGGGCTTTTGATCCTTGATGGCCATGGTGGTCATTTGACACCGAAATTCGATGAAATTTGCAGTCAAAATGATATTGTTCCAATCTGTATGCCAGCACATTCATCACATCTTTTACAGCCGCTCGATATCGGTTGTTTTGCGGTGTTAAAGCGATTGTATGGTGGATTGGTTGAAACCAAAATGCGTCTTGGCATCAACCATATTGATAAACTAGACTTCCTTGAGGCCTACCCATACGCACGAATCGAAGCTTTTAAACCTGAGACTATTGAACATAGATTCGCAGCAGCTGGTTTAGTGCCTTTTGACCCCGAGCGGGTGCTTTCAAAGCTCAATGTTCGGCTTCATACGCCAACCCCCCAGAAGCCAGGGTAGTGAATAGTGATTGGGAGCCAAAAATGCCTTTGAACTGCATGCAATTATAAAAGCAACCCTCATCAATTAAAGTATTGCTTCGTACGAGATCAAGAAGCCCACCAAGTCCGCTTAATACCGCGATAAATCAGATTCTTAAAGCGTGCCAAATTGGCATGCAATCAGCTGCTATTCTTGAGAAAGAAGTAAGCGATTTACGTGCTTTGAATGTGAAGCAGAAGCAAAAGCGTACTCGATCTAAAAGGCAAATACCTCATGAAGGTGGTCTCTCAGCTCCAGAGGCTCACGAGCTATTTGTGCAGCCAGAAGCAGCAATTGAAGCACCAGCACCCCCCAAGCCAAGACAGCCTTCACTACCTTTACAGCCGCGTACGAGGGCTTTACCGAAGTGCGGTACCTGTGGAAATAAAGAACGTAAGAGAAATGCATGTCCAGATAGACCTAAATAGCTAGTTTTGTTAATTAATTGGCGTTTTGGTTGGAATAAATGCATTTAAATACTATAGATGGGGGTTGGGTGCGTAACTCGCTTACCGATTACGTTATATGACGATCAAAATGGTCGTTACTGGAGGCATTAATACTATCTATACACACCTGTAAATTAGACTCCGTCCAGTAGTTTCAGTCTTGCTGCTATCGACATTCGCTCCGATAGTGGGGTGAGTGAGTGTAAGCGCAATTGCGTCAAGTGACTATCTCATCTAACTCCGTGCTTGACACGACCTTTGCCCCACCTCATGCCCACTACCATCTGTATCCGGCCTGTAGATTGCGACGTACGTAAGCTTTGCCTGAATTTATACACTATGGAATGCGGTATACCAAGAAGCATGAAACTATGGTTTGTTCTGACTATGTCTGCTTGAAAGAAAATATACCAACGGCGTTTCTTATTGTGGTGGGATATCTTACAAGATGTAGACCACAGGTAACCCAACTCCTACCGCTTCTGATATACCAAAGCTCTTCTACCATAGCTCGGCCTCACAAGGCTTGAAAATTTCATTCATAGTGCGTAATGGCCAGTAATCCCAGAACACCCGCAGTCATCGGCAGCAAGGCACGAGTCAATGTCAAAGCCTTCCAACGTCTCAGAAGTCTTTCGTTCGACTCTTGGTCAATCAAGTCTTCCGGGCGTTTCTCACCAGACGCAGAAGACGACGAATAGTGCTTGGCTTCTGCCGCTCTCTTTAATAGCTTGCGGTTGCTGTCCTCCATGAAGATGAGCGTGTAAGGAACAATCCCCATGACCAGTGATGCGGCAGCGCTGTACAGCAGTATCGGTATTCGTGTCGAGGTTTGCTGGCTATTGGCACCCCAGGCCGTGTATGCGAAGGCGACTGTGGTCAGAACGGCAATCTTCGGGCTATTTGCGTGTCCTTGCTCATACACTCGCCGCCAGACTTGAAGCATTGCGTGAGAGGAGGTGCCATCTTCTGAGATGGATTTGAGCAGTGCCGGAACTGTAGCTGATCCATGGGCAGCAATACCACCTGTGATAGATCAGTATTATTCTGTGTTGGGCAGATGGTGTATGCGAAGGAACACACCTGATAAAAAGAGGGCGCCAGTGACTGCGACAATTTTGATGACGCTCTGATAAGTTGACATTATAGCAATAACTCACAAGTGGCAGTTTGATTGATCCTATATTTCCTGTGGTGTGATAGTGTAACAGACAGAAAGCAAACAGACAGAAAGCAAACAGAGAGAAGGAAAAAGCAAAGGGTGCTTAGTAAAGGTTGTGTCAAGGGACTAACTATGCCGAACCAATGTACAATGGCTTCATTTCCTGTATAAATACAGCCTCCGCCTACCTGCTGTATATGCTCATCATTTCTTACTCCCATCACTATGGCCCACCCACAAGAGCCCCCAATTCTTGACTTCTCTGTCTTCTACGGTAGCGACTGTCAAGCGAAAACCAAGCTAGTACAAATTGTCCGGGAGTGTTGCTTGAAAAATGGCTTCTTCCAAATCACCGGCCACCGCATCTCCCGGGAGCTGCAGCGCCGTACGATGAGCTGCGTCTAACGCTTCTTCGACCTCCCGCTCGAGGAGAAATTGAAGATTGATCGAAGTATTTTAAAGAACTCTAATCCTTGAAGAGCATAGCATTAACATTCATAAGTTAGAACTGCTGCAGACGCGCGTTTGACGACGTGGTCGTGCAGGATCTTGTACTCCCGGCCGGTGAGGCACAGACGGAGGGCGTCGCGGGCGACTGGAGGGATTTCTGGGTCTGCAGACATGGTGGGTGGATTAGAGCGGCATTTGATGGATTAATGTGAGTTGAGAAAGAGAGAGAGACTGAGTGAGTGAGGAAGAAGGAAGAGAGATGGAGAGATGGTGAGATGAAGTGGCACAATTCACCGCCGTGATCCGACCTCGGCAACTCCATTCGATGCCTTCAATAGCAGCGTTAATGTTGTTTGCTTAATGAGATACAAGAAATGCTGATAGATATAAGGAGAATGGTTGCTAGATCGCGTTTACATTCTTATACAAATCCATGAAATTCATGTCTATTGCATTCATGTATTCCTCAAACAACCATCCTAACACTCGCACGTAAAACCATGCCCGAAGCATACACCATACAAAACAGTACATGGAAAGGGAATATTAAACCAGTCTGTTGAAAATAAAAGAAAAGAATAATGCTACATAAGTAGAACGAAACACATAAATTCGGATCATCCGCGCCATGCAAACAAATTACGTCGTATCACATCCTGCAATCCTGCGCCATAACACTCCAATGACAGAGGGAAATAGAAGAAGAAAAGAAGCCCCTCGAAACCACCGATTACCAGAAACTGCACCACCCGATCCAGTGCTGGCAGATATTCTCTACATTCGTCGACTGCGCCAGCAATTTGTCCACCTGGTCGCTCACGTTGAGTTCCTCGTACAGCCTAAAATCACGGCCGGTCAACTTCTCCTTGACGCGGGCGAGAACCTGCAATGCGCGTGCGTTCTGGAGTTCCCGGGCTTCGTTGGGGATGCCTTCTTGGGCATCTAGGATTCCGCCCTCGAGAATCGATGGCCGGCGTTGACGCGAGTAGTTGCTGGGCTGGACGCCGTGTTCCGTGTTGAGATTGCCAACCATGGACTGTCGTCGTTCGGCGGCAAATGGTATTCGGTCTGGTTCTTCGCGGACTCCCAGACGCCAGTTGATCAGGGGGTCGTGGATGAACTATAGTGCATTAGCTCCAGAACACCTGGAAAAATAAAAGAAAAAAGAACTTACAGCTTCCAAAACAGCCATCAACGAATCCTTGTTCTCCCTCAGAACACGCATCACTACCTCACAGGTAATCCGATAACTACCCTCAATATTACTGACCTCCATAGCGAACGTCAACATCCGAGTCAACCGGAACGGCACCCGCTCAGGATACTTCTCCCGATGCATCGCAACCTCGAAGCAGTCACCAAAATCAATGTGAACCACCTTGCCCGTAATCCGGTCAAGAAGCAAGTTAGACGGGTGACGATCACCCAGTCCGAGAATATAACCGACCATGGACATGACACCAAGCGAGCGCGTGTAGTTCGTCCGCCGCTCGAGCCAGGCTTCTGAGCTTCTACTCTTGAGCCATAGTACGCGGTACAGATCCTTTCCGGTCGTATTGTCCATGGCATATCCAAAGACCTCGACCTTTTGCATAAGTGTGAGATTGTCGTAGTCAGGCGCCATCTGGAGCATGATCCGGTGCTCAATGTTAAGCAGGATGCGGCGACTTTCTCGGTATTCCTTGATGAGCGCATGTAACGTGTCACTGTTGGACACCCATCCCAGGAGACCAGAACTCTGCGAGAGCGGAATGGCCGGGAATTGCTGAATGGAGAGATGACGCTTGAAACTCTCACCGTCGTTATCAAGCAACGTGTTGACAAGGCCAAACAATTGCATAACTCGCTCGTCCTGTCTGATATCTTCATGTCCCTTAAGGAGATACATGTAAGAACTTCCGTCGCTGCCCTTCAGCGTCATCCGTCTTGGCCGCTTCTTGGTCTGAAGGACATGTAGAATGGGGTCGAAGCTGATGATCCGGATAATGGGCCTACCGCTCTGATAGGTTCCCGGAACAGCCAGATCAAGATCCGAGCAATCCTTAAGCTTGGGCGAAACATATTTCAAATCGAGAGTGGACAACTGCGGCAGCTGTCGGCTGATCTTCCGGAACACGGTGTAATACAGATCCCAAGCCTGGTTCAGATCACCAATTTCCTCAGTCTCGCGATAAAGCATACAGTATTGTTTGGCCTCGGCAAGATCACGTCCAAAGGCCTGCGCGAAAGATACCTCCCGCAGAGTCTCAGCACCCTGATCCAGCATGTCATGCAGCGGCGCCAGGGTCGCAAACATTCCCTCCACATTGTGGTCGCCAAAGTAAAGACGGGAAGCTTCTTCCAAGCCTTCGTGCCAAAGCTCGTGCCACAAAACGGCAACCCGGATCAGTTCGTGGCTTATAAGATCGGCTTGCTCGACCAGTCTTGCGCTATGCTGCCGCATATTGTCCATGATATTGCTGGCGGATTGAGACCGTCTGGTAACGTTTGATTTCATGGCAACCGTCAATGGATATACAAGCGCCTGTGGGTGTGTCTTTCCCACTTCGGCCAGCAGTCGATGGACGGCACTTCGGACTCGGAAATTAGGCTGGTTGATCCGCGCAATGAGTTGCGGAGTAACCGCGAGCCAAGTGTCAATGTTCACAGTCGTGAAGCCTTCTGTCACGACGCCGTTGACATCCTGGTCGCCGCCGTGGGTAAACCAAAGAGTAAGCAATCGCAAGGTGTCCTGCAGCGAGGACGTCGATGACAACGTGATGGACCGTAGGAAGCCACGGATAGCAGGGATCACATGCTCTGTCACAATATGCTGGGGAACCATGACGGGCGGCTGTCCCTCCCGGTTGGCCTGGCTAGCAATGGTAGTAACAACCTCAAAGTTCGCCAGTGCCCAGGAATGCCACGCCTTGTACGAATCACGGTTGTATTTGGTTGCGGCAGAGTAGGCATCCAACACCTCGCGATCAAGTTCTGGCCTCCACTCACCGCGTTGCAAGGCCGTCTGCCATTCTCCTTGTCTGAGATAGCTCTTCGCGAGCAGTCGCCTGAGTTTGTTCACATCACCAACTCGTTCACGGGGACCAACAATATCCGCATGATTCGCGTCTACGATGCCATTCACACCGTTAACCGCATGATCTGTTTGCGATAACAGGAAAGCATTGAAACGCGTAAAGTCTTCCGTCAAGTTCGCATTGAACTCTCTCAACATTGTTAGAGAGTCGCGCTGGCGGCCCATCGCCCAGCTGAACTTCAATCGAGCGTAAGTGACTTCGGGAGGAGCAATAGCGCGGGTGCCGTTGCCGTCAGAAACAACCGTCTCCAGTGATTGAAGAGAGCGTTCTGCAAGACCCATACGGTTGGATTTGCGGCAAAGGTTGGCGAATTTGATCCACATATCAAGATTCTCGCGGGGCGAACTGACAAGCGCCCTAACTTTAAGCATGCGTTGCCACACTTCGACATTCTGCTGACACCCAAGCAACCGTTTGTTCCAGGTGTGGCGCATGGCGTCCTGCTTCTCAGGATCGCCGATGTTCTGCTTGTACGTAATGATTTCCTCAAGTTCGGCCAGCATCTGGACGCGAACCACAACGTTATAGGCACGGTTATACGACTCTCCAAGCAAGGCCGAAAGTTCCGTGTCCAGGCCGTTCCGTGCCTTCTCGATATACATGGTCGCTTCGTCGAACTGGTTCCGATGAATCGTAAGGATAGCGCCAAAGAACGATCGATCTGGAGACTGCTCCTTCATGACACCCAGATACGAGTCCATCAGTTCCCATTGTCCCCGACCCCAAGCGGCGGCAGCAGCCAGAGGAGCAATGGCTCTCCGATGTTCAAGGGACGCTTGGTTCCACTTTTCTTGGGCAAGGTCCGACAACACCTTCCACTCTCCAAGAGCATGCAAACACCGCATCTTGCCCATCGTAACCCCAAATGAATCAGGGTCAATCCTTTCCCGTCGTTTGTAAGAAGCAAGAGCTTCCTCCCATCGCTGGAGTTTTTCGAACCAGGTCTCCTTGAGCTCCACATCACGGTAAGCTTGGGCTTTGTGGAGAATACCGATGGCAGCGTCAGACTGCTGCAGTTGGTTGTTGATGGTGATCAGTGCCTCCACTGCTCCTGAATTCTGATCTTGTTCGAATTCAAGTTCCTTGTAATGGAGAGCCTTCGCGAACGCATGGCATTTCGCAGCATACTTGCCTAACGTACGAATATCAATCGGCAGCGCCTTGTCATCATGTTCCATGAACTCGGCGAGATTGAGAAGAATTTGAAGAATCTCAGGTGGAATGTTCGGAGAGGTGAGCGCCTTCTCAATCGACCGGACCAACTCTTCTTGGTATTGGTCATACAACTCGGTCCAACACGACACGAAGGCAGCGTTGAACAGATCTCTTGCGAGTGGCTGGTATATACCGGCCAAACTGGCGCACGCGCGGAGTGCAGGGGAAGGCGACTCCTTTAGAAGTTCAACACTGAAACGACGGATCCATTCCTGCCAGTCCTCGCGTGTCGACTTCTGAGATGCATCCCAGGCATTCTTGAGATGCTGCTGGTTAACCACCATTTTCTTTTGGCCGATTTCAGCGAAACTTGTGTCATCTCCTAGGGTCGCGTAGTTCTCGTCAGGGTTCAGATCTTGCGGGAGTAGGTCTCCCTTTTGCAATTTTGTCACCAGGATCTGGTAGTTGACGTGGGTGATCTGGTTAGTCTTCAAAACCCTATTCAGAAGATGAATATAATGAGTAAAGTCCTGTCCGAGCTGGAAGATGAGAGCGCAAATACAGTCCATTGCAGGTTGGCGCAAGGAACGTTCACTGGCACCAACAACTCGGGACAACGAATGAACCATCAGAGAGGCGAAGTCAGAAACATTGACCTGACGCGAGAGTTTTGTAAGGCTTTCAATAGCAGACTTTCGGATACTTGGTGGATTTTGAGTCCCGTCAAACAGGCGGACAATGGACGGAACAATCAAATGCATATACTCTTCCCCGCTCGATCCAAAGATCAAGAAGGAATGAAGAATTCTCTCTGACGGCTGACGAAGCGGCGTGATGTCATTATCGAGGGTATCCAACATGGGTGGGACAAGGCTAGCGAGATATTTTTTAAACTCGCCTTCCAAGGACAATGCAATGGCCTCCATGAGGGACAGAATCGTAGCCTGTACTGGGTAGGATGTTTCCCAGAAATCACGAATAACATCAATGATTCCCGGTAGGAAGGCACGGATATGTTGCCGTACAATGTTAACCAAAATGGCCATTTGGTTGAAATATGATTCGAGACGGCTATGGGGGAATCCTCTGATGACTGCTATGAAGCCAGGGATAATCTGCCCCAGGAAGGGAACACATTTCAATCCCAGGGTCTTGAAGATGGTAACAATTGCATCAATTACCGCAGAATGATACTGAGCCAGAGAATTCTCCCGCAGGATGTTCTGCATGAGGATGTTGATAACAACCGTGGGATAGTACTCTTCATTAGACGGCGTGAGTCCTTGCATGATCAGGGCAACATCGGAAACCTGCTGCACCTCGTTGATGTGATGGATGTCTGGCGCATCTTCGCTGATTTGCTGATACTTGTATGGATCAAGGGCACCAAGGATTCCCAGGAGTTTGATGGTCTCCTTACGGAGAGACCCAGTCTGTTCCGTCTTGATGATATTGATGAGTACAGCGAGGAGATGAGGATACTCGATATATGGGTCTATCACGTAGCCAGAGTTACTGGCTAATTGACCAAGCGTTCGCAACGCCGATTCCCGCTTTGCATGTGAAGATAGATCTTGGAGTGAATCCAAGATAATCGGCATCAGCTGTGGCAGGTAATGGTTCATTTCACCTCCCCCGACGTTCGCAAGTTCACCTACTGCTTTCAACGTTGTCGAGACAACTCCCGGGTTGGCATCCGTCGCCTTGAGAAGCAGAGTAGTCACCATAGGGTCGACATACGACCTAATCAGTTTCGTTGCATTCGAGACAAATAGGCTGATTAGCCGGGCACTCTCTTCCTTTTGGCGAGCTGTACTGGCAAACCCAAGGCCGGTTAAGAGGTTGACAAGCAGCTTCCGCAATGGCGGGAAAACATAAGCCGGATTGACGCTGGAAAGCCGTCCGATTATACAAATCGCAGCTTCTCTAACAGAGAATGTCTCATCGTTGACGGCCAAGAATAAACACCGGATGTTCTCAGGCCTCGCCAGATGACGGTCAAATTTCCGGTCCAACGACCATAACACGGTACGCCGGATTTCTGGGCCAGGATCCCCAATGCCAACAGTTAGGAGCTTGTCAATCACCTCACTAACAACCTGGATTGAATGACTGCTGGTTTGGTTGATGATGGGGTCGTGGACAAATAGTTGGCAGCAAGTGAGCGCAGAGGCTTTCCGGATTTCCGGGTTGTCATTCTCCACGTAGTTAATGGCGACATCCCGCACAAATTCATTCAGGATGTGGCCAGAGAAATCAAAGCTTCCCAAGGTATGGAGAGCCAGAGCAATTTCTGAGTCGGAGTGCAGCTCTTGGGGAGCAAAGTCCTTTGCAAATGAGGGCATAGGTGGAAGTCTATTTTCCGGGCATCCAAGAGGCCTAAACGGCGTTCCGCAGAGGATGATACTCAGCATGTCCAGCAGCTTCTCTTGGATTGTGGGCTTAATGGGTGGGATATAATGGGCCATGTCCACAAGGGCTTGTGTCAGTGACTCGCTCAACCCACATGCAAAGATTGGGTCAAGCAACGCTTCCATGTATTTGCTAAGCGCTTGTCCGACAGCGAGTGACAGCATGCTGATACATTCAAACATCGGTGCTTCATTGACCGCAGATCGGTTACGTCTGTGATTGTTAGCGGACTTGAGACAATACTTTGGGTGGAGGGTCTGAGCCTACGCTTTCATGGCCAGTCCTTCTCGAATATATATGATTATTCCATCGAGGTACTGCGCGATTACCACCCCGACCGCATTGGCAATCTTTCCAATAGCAATGAACGCTGAATTCCGTTCCTTATCCCGTTTGAGCTGTGCTTGTAGGTAAATCATGAATCGATGGAGGTAAATTTCGGTAAAGTCAACGGGGGCGTAGGATGCGAGGATGGGGATCGTCAAGACGACTTGGGTGCGGATTTTAGGATCACGATGATCCTTTAGACGGAGAACGATTTCGCACGCATTTCGGTAGTGTTCATTCATGAACATGGCACCCTTCAGCAGAAGCTCTTTGAGGACCAAAAGCGACCCATGAATCCAGTCCACATGGTTCGACTTCAGCCCCAGCAACGCCTCTTCGTAGATTCGTGCAAACCACAACTGTCGGACCTGTATGTCTCGCGCCGCGATAATCTCGAAGCACTCGCTGACTGCTTCCGCCGCCGTCTCCCGGATAAGCACCTTGGGGTCCCGCAGGGCGACCCAGATGAGCTCAAAAATCTGCGGAACAAAGCCATAGAGAAGAGTCGGCGAGCCTTTCGCCAGTTCCCGCATCACGAGTATTGCCGCGAAACGTCTGCTTTCCTGTCGTTCAGACTGAAGCCACTCCAGAGCCGACTGGATTTCACTCTCGACCAACTCCGCAGTGAGAGCTCCGCCTGGCTTGGCTAAACGGCCCAACGCCCTGGCCGCATACGTCAGCACCAGGGTATCGTTGCTTCTAAGCGCGCTGCGCAGATAGCTGGCGAATCGAGTCGTTTTCTGAGCGGCGTCGACACCATCGAAATCGATTACACGATCGAGAGCGAGCAAACCGCCGATTCTTTCGTTGGTGTCGCTGCCCGTGACGACGAGCTGCGCGATACGTTGACTGACAGCATTGTAGAACTCGAGGAACTTTTCGGGGGACCAGTCTGCAAAACAAGGAAAATCCAAGTGTCAGCAGGGGATACAGCAATCAAAAACAGAGAAGATCAAAAGAGTAAGCACCTCTTGAGATGGCAAGGACGTTATCGTACAGATCGTATGCAGCTCTCACTCGTGCCTCCTCATTCTTCGACTTCAGTTCGACGAAGAGCCGTGAAGTGACGTCCGTGATAGGACCTGCTTGCGCCATGATTGCGGACCACCCGCCAGGATGGACATTTGAAGCTTCAACCTCTTGGGCAAGCTGAGCATAAGAAGAGGGAAAAGCAGATGGTGGGTTGAACTGGTCACTTGGAGGTGGTGAGGTTGGAAGTCAGTCCGGAAGAGTGTGCACGGGCCAGGTCAGATGGTCGGTTGTTGGCCTGGGGCATTCACTGCCAAGGGAAAATATAGAAAATTATAGCAAAAAATAAACATAAATATAAATAAATTATACCATTCTTGATACCATTTGCATTATTATTATGTTTGGGCAAGTGTTCAATCTCGTCTACCGAATGCTCTATCTCTACGCTGGTATGGTAGCAATATGGACTGCGGAATATATCCCTACCAGTCCTTCTATGTGACTGTCTGAGAAGAGGCCACAACGACCCAATGAAAGTATTGGGTACTGTACGCATACTTGGGAGTACTCCCTCGTGGATACACCCACAGCTCCGGTTGTCCATTGTTACTCCGTACATGGGATTCGATCTCGAATTGGCACGGAATAAAATCGATAATGACTAGACTGAACCCACTATCCTCCACCAACCAATAGAAAGTAACATTTTATTGGTCCACCGCTGCTCTTTATCTGATCCGCGGCCTAATCTGTTATCTGATCTGGCCCGCACCCGTCGATTTCTGATTGGCTAAGTTAAAGTGAAAGTGGATCCAAGCGCGTCCTGCGGACAACGAACATTTCCCGCGCTAACCCGTTTGGGACTGATTTCCCCACCTACTCTCTTGCTCCGTTCGCGGACACAAGGTATACAAAAGGGACGGTGACATCCCTCAGCTTCCGATCAAGTTCTTCTTTTTTCTCTTTTCAGTCAACAGTTTCATCCCTTGTGTGTCGACTGCTCCCGCCAATCCCTTTTGCATTCTTCGCTGGGACTGTTAGCGGACTCGACTGTGGCATAGTATTATTTTGTGACGGTCTGATACTCATACAACACGCACTCATTTTACTTCCCATTCCTCGGTCCCGGACAATAATCTCTTCAGAGACCGAGGTCGCCGATGAATCGGTCGGTGATCCAACGTACATCGATGAAAGTCGATTATTAAGGCCCATTTCAGCTCTGGGTCCCACAGAATGTTCTCTGGCCGGAGATCCTGATGGAAGACGCCAAGAGAACGGATTTTCTTCTCGGAGCGTGAAATCGCACGTTGGATGTTTTCGTCGTGCTTGATACGGCCCACACTATCGCCGCCCCAGCCCATGAGGAGCATGTGGCGGATCTCTCCCGCACCATGCAAGAAATAAACTTGGGCCAAGTCAATCCTTCCAGGGAAAACTGGAACTGCAGACCCTTGTACACGCCGAAGAACACGGTAGATCTCCGCCTCACGCGACACCTCCTTCCAAAGCCGCGACGTCGTTCCTTTACCAACAACTGTATAACCGTACGCGGCACAAGTGACCTTGAACGGCGCCCCGTACGACCCACAGCCCCCCCATCGGAGTGCAATCACGATCCAGGTTCTCATCCAACTGCTGCTTGACCATTTGCACCAACTCTTCCACGTTGATCGGGTGTCGGCGGCCATGGCCCCCGGACTGATGGAGCTCCACATTGGGGCAGCGGGCATCCAATGTACCACCCTGCTGCAGACCTAGGAGACACCGCTGTGTACAAAATTCATTGTCATGTGAATGAGATTGACCGCCTGGAGTTCTCTGAGGGTTCGGTTGGGGTGTTGATGTCGATTGTTGAGTGGGAGGAGAAGATGTGATCTGGCTGAAACCCCGCTTCTGTCCCGCGGAAGCAGCAGGATCTGCATCCGAGTCCAAAGAATCCTCCCGGCGGACGACATCAGAAGGTGCACAGCCAGCCAGGGATCGGGTGGGCACTCGACGGCCCTGGGCGATGGGAGATTCGACCGGAGACGACGATGGCTGGTACGCGGACGAAGTCTGTGAAGAGTCCAACAGTCATCCAGTGAATGATTGCCTCGTTTGCAGTGGGAGCAAAATGGTAATCGTCTATTAGATGGTGTTGATTCGCCAGAGGTAGGGGTAAAGGTGTTTGATGATGCATTCCCCCCCTTGTGTGTACCTCGATTGGTTGGACCAGAGGTGAGGTGTATGGGATTCCAAGTATCCTGTCGATAGATGGTGTATGAAAGCTGTCGATATGTGTGTGGTGGAGGTGGTGTACGGCTTTCTATTTGGTCAATCACATCGGCCATATCCATCTCATGAAAGCGGTCTCGTTTAGAGCCAGCAAAGAGACTATCCAACTGAGTACGGACGAATGAGCGTTGGAAGTCACCTAAAAGGATGATGCCTATGTCATGGCATATCTCTGAGACATCATATCCTTTCCGCTCTATCTCAGTGGTTATACGCTGCCACTGCCGCATCATTGCAACAGTGTTGCCATTTGGTTTCAAATTCATGAGCGTTTTGATGAGGAGTAGGCGTTCTTCTGCGGGTGAGACACCATAAATGGTATCTAAATGCAATAGGATCTCGCTTGGGTGTTGAGTATGATCTGTATGGACTTGATGGAGGATATCGAGGGTCAAACGGTCTAAGATTCGGGTATGTAGCAGCTGCTTTGACGTGGTATAGCGAGCTAACTGCAGTGGGGTGTCTTTAGGGACATCATTGGGACAAAGTAAAACATCTTGGGCTCCAATATAGTTGGCATCAAACAGAAGGTTCTTTCTCCATTCAGAGTAGTTATCCCGGCCTTGTAGGCGTCGGGTATCCCGCCAGTGAGTTTTTGCAAGTTCATGGAGTCTCTTTTCTTCCTCTCGGATTTCCTGTTTTTCTCGTTGAATTCGTTGCTCTTCCAGTTGAATTTTCTTTTCCTCACGTTCTATCGCTGATCGACTATCTGATCGCTCAAACAGTTCCGATAGTCGTTCAATGAGTTGACTATCCCCTCCGGAAGATGTACGTTTAGGCTGTCTAGCCCGGCGGAGAGTATCAACTTCATCACGGAGTACACGAATAATTTCATCTCGATCATCTGCGGTTTCTGATCGGCGAGTTTGGTGTTCTGATTGGGTATCAGCCGGCTGGGCGGCTCCTTTGGCGCTCATATAGGCAAGTTCTTGGGGTTGAGGTTGTAGTTGTG